>NC_136769.1:25838991-25842279 GCF_947034865.1 Barbatula barbatula | reverse complement strand
CTTCACGTTTTCACTCTATATGGTCACAAAGCACTGGGAAGATTGAGGTAAGGTTAGCCAGTCTTGGTTAAACTGACGGCTATGGCGAATGCGGAGACGACGAGTTATAAGCAACTCACCCGGCAGCATGGAATTAAAGTGCCGGTTGGAGTTGAGTGCTCAGTCGAACAATGTGTTTTAGCGGTAGGAGCGGTGGTTGGTCACAGCAGTATTCATTCGGCTTCGAGAATGAATGGTGCGGTGGTGTTATTTTTAGATAAAATTGAAAAAGTGAATGCGGCCGTTGAAAAAGGGATAGTTATCGATGATAGTTTGGTTAAGGTCTTTCCACTGGTTAACCCAGCAAGAAAGGTTTTGCTTTCCAACGTGCCTCCATTTATTAGTGACGAAGCACTGCAACGTGAAAATATCACGATACGGACAGTTGGTTTCGGCTATTAAAAAAATCCCTTTAGGGTGTAAATCCCCGTTGTTGAAACACGTTGTGTCTTTCCGCAGACAAGTATATGTCATTTTGAGAAGCGATATCGATGAACTGAATGTGGTTTTTAAATTCAAAGTTGATAGCTTCGATTATGTAATTTTTGCAACAACGGAGAGTATGAAATGCTTTGGATGCGGGAAAGTGGGGCACTTGGTACGTGCGTGTCCAGACAAAAATGTATCAAATGGTACAGAGGAAAGTGTGTCTCAAAATCTTGATGAAAGTCAGAGGGTGGAAGAAGTAAGTGAAGTTGGTGAGGTTTCTGATTTGAGTGTGGGCAATGAAGAACCAGGTAGTAGTAGAGTGAGGAGTAGTGAGAAAAAAGATGATGAGATAATGGATAGTGAGCTGGATGAGATGGTGGGTGATTTACTCAAAGAGGACGAAGCAGCATTTAAAGTGCCAGAAGTGAAAAGAAAGTCTAATGTTGTTGAGAGTGTAAGTTCATCAAGGAAAAAGGCACAAGTTGAAAATATTATTAAGAGTTCTCGGGAGGTTCGGAATGCAAGTGATTTGTCTGGCTCTGAGAGTGAGCAAGAATCTTCTGAAGTTCAAGTTGAGGAAGAGGTGAGACAAGACTATAGTGGTTACAGTTTGGAAAGAATGAAAAATTTTCTCCAGCGTACAAAGGGAATGAGGAATGTTGAGGTCATAGACTATTTTCCTGATCTTTCCTTATTTATTGACTCAGCAAAAACATTAATGAAACATAAGGGTGAAGGATGTTTGTCAAATCCTGAGCTGTATCGACTTAAAAAGATTGTACAAAAGGTGCGTCCTCAAGCATTGAATAATGATTTGTCACAAGATAAATGGTGGAATATGGATCTGGCTTTTTGTGTTTTTTTCATCCCTCACAATGAGCAATTTTAAGATTTCTTCCCTGAATGTAAATGGGGCAAGGGATGCAAGCAAAAGAGCGCAGATTTATGAGTTAATGAAATTAAAGAATATAGATGTCATGCTTTTGCAAGAAACTCACAGTACAGAGGACAATGAAGTTGAATGGATGAAAGAGTGGGAAGGAAGTATTGTTCTGAGTCATAAAACTGCTCGCAGTGCCGGGGTAGCTGTGTTGTTTTCAAAGACTTGTCTACCAATATCGTATGATGTTACAGAAATAGTAAAAGGTAGACTAATTAAGATAATAGCAAAGTTTGAAAATGTTATTATGGAATTGATAAATGTGTATGCGCCTGTAAAATCAAACGAAAGAATGCTGTTCTTTGGAAATGTATGTGATAGTCTAAAACAATGTAATACAGAAAATGTTTTAGTACTGGGTGGAGATTTTAATTGTACAAGTAATGATTTAGACAGAAATCACATGGAGCCTCATATAGCTTCAAGAAGGGAATTAATTAAGGTGAGCAAAATTTGTCAACTTTGTGATGTGTGGAGAACTTTTCATTTAAATGAAAGACAGTATACATGGGCGCATGTGAAAGAAAACCGCATTTCTTTAGCAAGATTGGATTTGTTTTATTGTTTTAAACATCAGAAACAATATTTTAAATCTTGTGATATTTGTCCAGTTGGTTTCTCTGATCACTTAATGGTAGTAGCATGTGTTTTTATTAATTCTGTGAAACATAAAAGTGCCTATTGGCATTTTAATAGTGCTTTACTTGAAGATGCTCACTTTTGTAAGTGTTTTTCCTTTTTTTGGTTGGGGTGGAAGACTAAAAAGTCTTCTTTTACATCTCAACAACAGTGGTGGGAGATTGGGAAAGTGCAAATACAACAATTTTGTAATCAGTACAGTTTCAATGTTACTAGAGACATGGTTCAATCAATGAGAAGTCTAGAGATGGATATTGTTGAACTGCAGGCTCTAAATGAAGTTTCTGCAGATCCAAACCAATTGCGGGCTCTTAAAGGGAAAAAAGCAGCCTTAGCAGATCTATTAGGTACAAGGTCTCAGGGGGCATTGGTTAGATCCAGATTTCAGAGTCTTTCTGAAATGGATGCCCCGTCCAAGTTCTTCTTCAGTTTAGAACGGAAAAATGGCCAAAGGAAAAGTATCCAGTGTTTAAGGGCGGAAGATGGGAAAGCTCTGACTGAGGCCTCTGATATTCGAAAAAGGGCTGTCGGGTTTTATAAAGAGCTGTATTCGAAAAGCGTGGTTGATGGCCAGTTAATGGCTGAGTTTGTGTCCAATCTACCAAAAATAAATGAAGATTCATATGCAGAACTGATAGATCCCTTAACAAAAGAGGAATTGTTGAATGCTTTGCAGGGTATGAAGAATGGTAAAGCACCCGGATTGGATGGGTTGCCTGTTGATTTTTATAAGGCATATTGGCATTTGTTGGGAGATGATCTACTGATGGTTTTAAGTGATAGTTTGGACAAAGGACAACTGCCACTAAGCTGTAGAAGAGCGGTTCTAACTTTGCTTCCCAAGAAAGGGGACCTCAAAGAGATAAAAAATTGGAGGCCTGTTTCTTTACTATGTACTGATTATAAGATTTTATCAAAAGCGTTGGCGAATAGACTGAAGAAAGTAATTGGACAGATTATACATTTAGATCAATCCTATTGTGTACCTAATAGATCAATTGTGGATAATGTATCCTTGATTCGGGATGTTTTAGAAGTGTCTAGACTGTCTGGTAAAAAATGTGGCCTAATTTCCCTAGATCAAGAAAAGGCGTTTGATCGGGTGGATCATCAGTTTTTATGGCACAGTTTCGAAACATTTGGTTTTCCACCTGCTTTTACTGCCTTGATTAAAGTGCTCTATGAGAATATTGAAAGTGTACTGAAAATCAATGGTGGTTTGAGTTGCCCTTTTAATATAA
>NC_136769.1:25811491-25833991 GCF_947034865.1 Barbatula barbatula | reverse complement strand
TGCAGGATGTCTAGATGTTGCTGTAGACCCTCTTTTGTGGGTGACAGCAGCACCAGATCATCTGCAAACAGAAGGCATTTCACTTCAGTGTCTAGTAGGATGGGACCGGGTGCTGGTGACTGTTCTAAAGCCCGAGCTAATTCATTAATGTAGATGTTAAATAGAGTAGGACTCAGACTACAGCCCTGTCTTACTCCATGACTCTGGGAGAGAAAGTCTGTGTGCTTGTTGCCTATTTTAACTGCAAATTTGTTATCCGTGTACATTGATTTGATGATGTCGTAGGTTTTTCCTCCAATGCCGCATTGAATAAGCTGAAAGAAAAGCCCCTCATGCCAGATTGAGTCAAAAGCTTTTTTAAAGTCAACAAAGCATGAAAAGAGTTTTCCTTTATTTTGGTTGATTTCTTGGTCGATTAGAGTATGAAGGGTATAAATATGATCTGATGTGCGGTATTTTGGTTGGAAACCGATTTGGCATTTTCTCAGAATGTTTCTGTCATTTAGAAAGTTGGTGAGTCGGCTGTTTAGGATGTTACAGAAGAGTTTACCTAAGTTGCTGTTTACGCATATTCCGCGGTAGTTATTTGGGTCGAATTTGTCTCCGCTTTTATGGATTGGGGTAATAAGACCTCGGTTCCAGATGCTGGGGAATATACCTGTATTAAGGATGGTGTTTAACAGTTTGAGGATGGCAAGTTTGAATTTTTGGTCCGTGTTTTTAATCATCTCATTAAGAATGCCATCAATTCCGCTTGCTTTTCTGGATTTAAGTTTGCATATATTATCGCATAGTTCCTCTAGTGTAATTTGGTAATCTAAAGGGTTTTGGTAATCTTTAATAGTTGATTCTAGGGTGCTTAGTTTGCCTTCAAGGGTAGTTTGTTCGTGGTTGTTGGTTATATTACTAAAGAGGTTAGAGAAGTGGCTTATCCACACATCTCTGTTCTGAATGGGTAGTTCTTCATGGTGAGATTTATTAAGTGCGTTCCAATGTTCCCAGAAGCGGTTAGTTTCTAGAGATTGTTCAATTGCTTGAGTTTTTCATGGTAGAGTTGGCGTGTGTTTACATTATCCGCATCTCTGTGTTTCTGATTTGACAGAATTGTTACTTCTTTTCTAAGGTTTTTACAGTCATTGTCGAACCATTTCTCATTGGCAGGTCTCTTTTTTGTTTTCGTATTTGTTGATTTTAGGTTGGCTAGTGTTGCAGATATTGTAAATATTTTGTTAATTCTGTCTACTGCTAAGTTTACGCCTTCGTTATTGTGTGGAAATGGCGTATCTAGGAATTTATTAAGTAGGTTTTGAATTTTTGGTTCACATATTACGCTTTGGTATATAACTTCACTATTTTGTTTCCATCTGTATGCGTGTTTAAGGCTATGGAGTTGAGTTTGATTTGGTGCGTCGGTGTTAGGTTTAGATCTGTTTAGGTAAAGAGTAATTTTACTGTGGTCTGATAAGGGGGTTAGTGTGCTAACTGTAAACGCTCTGAGAGAATTTGGATTTAGATCGGTGATGAAGTAGTCTACAGAACTGTTACCCATCTTGGAACTATAAGTATACCTACCATATGAGTCTCCTCGCAGTCTGCCATTGACTATGTACAGACCCAGTGTACGACACAGATGGAGAAGTTGTAATCCGTTTTTGTTTGTAGTTTTGTCATAGTTGAGTCTTTTTGTTTGCGTAGGTGGAGGAAAGACGTTTGCTCCTGGAATGTGTTTGTCTCCCTGGGAGTGAAGTGTGTCTGATTCTTCACCGGTCCTGGCATTAAGGTCACCACAGATCAGAACATTGCCCTGTGACTGGAAGTAGTTTTTATTGAGTGGGCGAGATCGGACTTATGCCAGATCAGCATTCCGCCTGAGTCTCTGCCTTGTGTGACTCCCGGTAGTTTGGTGGACGGGAGGATGAATTCTCTGTAGTTTGTAGGGCGACCCGTGGGTCTGTCTTCTCTGCTCCATGTCTCCTGCAGGATGATAATGTCTGAGTTTTTGGTTTCTGAGGTAAAGTCTATGTTTTTGCTTTTTAGACCAAAAGCAGATGACCTCAGGCCTTGAATATTCCAACATGATATAGTAAATGCTTTGTTATCCATAAGGTGTTATTTAAATTAGCGGGTTTTGTCTTAAGACAGTAGGTGTGAACAGATTAGGTTCAGCATCTGGTGGATGTCTTTCAGTTCGGCTGTCGGAGCTTGTGCGGATGTTGGTGTGGGGTTTCTGCTCACTGTCTGGGCATAGCTGAGGCTGCCCGGGGTCTGCTGCGTGTGCTGGGTGATGGGTGTAGGCAGCAGGGATGATGTTCTCATCTGTTGACTGTTGCGATGGTAGGTGGGTGGTTGTGGTCTTTGGGTGTTTGTAGGTACTGTGTGGTTCATTCCTGTTCTCTCTCTCTCTCTCTCTCTCGCTCAATCTCTCTCTGTCTGTCTGTCTGTTTGTGTGGCTGTGATGTGTATATTACGCATTAGCTGCTGATGCTAGAGGAGCTACAGGTCATGTGATCTGTTCATGACAATAGTTAAAGATCCTCGAATGAAGTGTCATTGTCAGCACACTGTTAGCAGGGGAACGTTGTGCCTTTGGGAAAAGTCAAGAGTTGTACTGGTGTGTTTGCATCCTGTTTCTGTCATGATTCTGCTGCATCATGTCATGTTTTCTTAGTGTAGTGGCAGGATCATGACAGAACCTCATGTTAAATGTGGAGAGAGACAATTATTGTTCTTATGGCCTTCCATAATCTCTCTCCGGTCTCGTCTTTGTTCCCATCCTCTCGTTACCCTCTTTATTGATTAATGCCCTTCACCTGTTTCCCTCTTGATTTGCTCCCTTATTTAATGCCCTTGTGTCTTCTGTCTTGTGCTGGTTTGTGTGGTGAGTTCCTGTGTCTTGTTAGTCTAGTCTAGTGTAGTTTTGATGTTCATGTTTATAGTTTATTTTAGTCTTGTTTAAGTGTAGGTAGTTTTAGTCCTGTCTTGTTAGTGTAGTCATGTTTTGTTCTGTTACCCCCACGTGGGTCTTTGTTTTATTATTTATTAAATATATGTTAACCGCTGTCTGCACCTGGGTCCTCTCTCCGTGTCTCACCCCATGAGAACCATGACAGTTTCCCGTAAAACACAGAGGTCTGGATCACACTGCTCGGAAACAAACGTGTTGGCTCGTTCCATCTCATTCAAAACCAAAATGTTAACTTGATTCATGAGAATATGGGATCAAAAACCCAGACGGGATGAAAGACGAAGTACGCCACAACTTTTATCCAGAACATATGCAGCTGAAACAAACTGTAGACAGACGTCCCCACAAACCATCCAAACCCTTCAACCCTGTCACTTCAGGATAGAAAAAGAGTAAGAGGAGTATTTGAGAATAGACACAAACACAAGAGTTTCTGTGTTCTGACTTTGAGCCAGTGAACTGTTAACGGTTCCTTTCCTCCGTTTTGGGGTATTGTGTGTGTCTAGCGTTTCCGAGAAGGTGGCGTTACATTTTTTAATGCTAAAGTCAAGATCTTCGACGTAATTACTCATGCTAATGATTTTAGACATTTCAGGCAAATTATCAAGAAACGCACATTTTGTCCACTCTGTGCAACCTCCTCCATGGACAGCTTACGTCGTGCAATTTGAGAGCCACATCTTAGCTCCACCTCACCCTGTGTGCCCGGGCCCAACAAGAGCTCTTATTTGCAGAGCAAACTCTGAAACGCCATATGATTAGGGTTGGGTATCGTTTTAATTTTAACGTTTGTGGTTCCTAGCATTTTGATTCCTGGCATTTGGAGCACCAGTAAATAAGATGATAATGGTCCCACGCATCATTAAAACCATGACGGTCGATGTTGGTCCTAAACACCCACAGCAGTTTGGCCTTGAGTTTAATAGAAAGTCTCACGTCTACATGTAGTCTTTGCTGTTGAATGGGGGGAAGACAGCTCTCTGTGCTTTGGTACATCCACCTCATAGTCTGAAAGATAAATTGGCAGACGAACTGACCATTGTGGCTGCACAGAGTCCAAGGGGGCTTCAGTTATGTATGTAGAAGTAGCCATCCTGCCAAGGTAAGCACTGATACCTGGCCGAAGGACCACATGTTTCGGAGAAAGGACCAAAGGTGCCTAGGAGGCTATGGTTCTCGCCTTAAAAGGCGTCGGTCAGAACGCAGACAGGAGGCAGAGATCAATTAGAATATTTTACTGAACGTTTGTCCAACTGCACAGACATACAATAGACTTTGTGGATACAACTTGGAACACATTAGTTGCAGCTCAGAATACACTCAGGAAGATAGTGGTTTTATCATTATTTGTGTGTGGCTGCAAATATAAATAAAACAACAATAATAAATCTTACAGGTGTAAAATTCAGTGCATTTTATATGCATGTGCACAAGCATAAATGCAATATCACTTATAATAATCAGAAATTACACAACCATTCATATGTATTTACAGAAATTAAGCATTTGTTATAACCGAGGAGTTAGCATGACCCAAATATCTCACTTCAAATGACATCAGAAATACTTATCAGTACTTAAATATATAATCATATGGGTGATCAGAATCAATTTAACATTAATATTGCACTCACTTTACTTAAAGCTGAGGGGTGATTTTTCCCCTGACCTGCACCTCGGATGGTGCGCATTTGATTAATTATTTTAATATAGAAAACTTTACCACAACATAAAGATTTTCTCCATGTTGCATTCTCTTCATATCAATAATACTCATTGCTACGTGAATGCCTGCAGTGCCTATAATACAAGTTGTACCTAAAAACACAACACTGTAATGCACTTACCCATACCAGCACAACTCTTGTATTCAGATGAATCAAATCCAGATGTGTGATATGTGTAGTGTATCTGGTCTTTTCATGATGAAGATGTTTGTTCAAATGATTTGCTCTTGACTGTGGTTCAGTATGTAATCTGTACGTGTCTCTCTCCAGCATGAATTATTAGATGTGTATTTCATTTAAAGTGAAATGTGTGAGTGTTTGGGTGTGTGCTTCCTTTTATCTACAGACTTTAACTTCCTTTTCTATTGTGATAGTGTGTCATGAAACAAAGACACCTTTAGGAAGGTTTTACAGAGAGAGCTGAATGTTTGTTCATCTGGGGCAGAAATATTCCTCATACACTTCTCACATTGTCAGTGTCACTGCAGCCCATTTGTTTAAATTCAAATACAGATACAGAGTTGCAGACAGAGCGAGCGAGCGAGCGAGCGAGGGAAAGAGAGAGAGAGAGAGAGACTTTGGCTTTTAACACACTTTATTAAAAGTTTTCCTAAAAACAGGCCTTATATTATCATCCAGACAAATGACAACATAATGTAAATAGGGGAAAATAAAAGGGAAAAATGAAAAAAAAAAACTGTAGAGACAACAACTGAAGAGAAGGAAAAAATTAATAAACTAACATTTACTTTTACATTATTCATTTGGCAGACGCTTTTATCCAAAGCACCTTACAAGTAGTTTTATACAGTAGCACATTACTCCAGAGCAATCAGGGGTAAGGTGCCTTGCTCAAGGGCACTTCAGTCATGACCTGCTGGCACTGAGATTAGAACCGGCAACCTTCTGATCACAAGCCCAACGCTCTAACCACTAGTTAGTGAACCACTAGAAAACCACTAGAAAACATGGCCATTCAGCTCGACAAGCTAACCGAGCGGACAGAGTTCTCATCGAGGGAGGCAAGACACGCGGTGGCGAACTTTGTGTTTACATCAATGATACATGGTGCCCAACGCTGTTGTGGTCTGCAAACGCTGCTCACACATGGCGGTGATTCTGAATATTAAGTGCCGGCCGTTCTATCTACCAAGGGAATACACAGCCATACTTCTTGTTGCTGCATACATCACTTCAGGCTCCAACAACAGGAGTGAAGCACTGAATGAACTGTACCAGCACATCAGTGAGCAGCAGACAGCCCACCCAGATGCTTTTCTGATCCCGGCTGGAGATTTCAACCATGCAGACCTAAAGGGTGCGTTCCCCAAAATACACCAACACATAGACTTTCCAACATGGGGGAACAACACTCTGGACTTTGTTTACACCACCAGAGAGGATCTTACAAGGCCCTACCCCTCCCCCATCTTGGCACCTCAGACCCCATCACTGTCATGCAAATGCCTGCATACATACCGCATGCATACAGACCAGTTCATAAACAGATACAAGTGTGGCCAGAAGGGTCGTTAGAGTTACTTCAAGACTGTTTAACACCACAGACTAGAATATGTTTAAGCAGGCTGTCACACACAATAACAACACAGACATCCAAGAGTTACAAATGCATTGATGATGTCACAGTCACAAAGACCATAACCGTGGATGATAGGAGAGGTCTATAGTCTCCTCAAGGCTCGGAACGCTGTCTTCAGAGCTGGAGATAAGGAGAGCCTGAAGCCAGATAGGGCCAATCTAGCCTGCGGCACCAGAGGGGATAAGGAACAGCACTCAAGGAGAATAGCCCATCGCCTCAGCGACAGCAGAGACACTCGGAGCCTGTGGCAGGGGATTCAGACCATCACAGACTACAAGCCTCCACCGCAGACCTGTGACAACACCATCTCCCTGTTAAATGAGCTGAATGCCTTTAGGCACAAAACGGCACCGCTGCACAGAAGACCTCCTCCTGTCGACCAGGTGATGACGCTGTCCCCGGACAGTGTGAGGAGATCCCTCAGAGGGATCAATGCACGCAAAGCTCCAGGTTCTGACAACATTCCGGGGTGCGTGCTGAGAGACTGTGCTGTAGAACTCACTGATGTCTTCACAGACATTTTCAATCTCTCGCTGAGTCAGGCTGTTGTCCCCACATGCTTCAAAGCTACCACCATCATGCACAACATCAAGTCTGTCCCCCCCCGGACCCCTTCCAATTCGCATTGGATTTTCTGACGGGGAGACCTCATGCAGTACGGGTCGGCAGTAACATATCCATTACCATCTCCCTGAACACGGGGTGCCTTCAGGGATGTGTGCTTAACCACATCTTCTACACCCTGCTGACCCACTACTGCACACCGACACACAACTCCAACCTCTTTATCAAGAGCCAGAACCCCAGCCCCCATCATGTGTACCTTCTACAGAGGCACCATAGAGAGGCCTTTGACTGGCTGCATCACTGTGTGATGTTCCTGCTACAAGACTCTCCAACGCATTGTGAGAGCAGCTGAGAAGATCATTGGTGTCTTACCCCCAAGACATTTATGGACCCGTCTCACCCGCAAAGCCCTGTGCATAGCAGGTGATCCCACCCACCCGACACAAAGCTTCTTCAAGCTGCTGCAATCAGGGAGGAGACTGTGGAGTCTCCAGGCCCGGACCAGCAGACTAAAGGAGAGTTTCATCCACCAGGTAGTCAGGAAGCTAAACTCACGCCCGCTTCCCCTCTCTTGCCCCATGCACCACTCGTCTACACCCCCCGTGTTCCGTGTCCAGGTACCAGGATTCGGGCTGTGAACTGAGGGAAGGCAGTGCTGTGACATCTCTACGCCGGGCTCGTCCTGGGCTTGACCGACCGTAGCCGGGAGCTGCAGGGAGTCCTCAGTGTCTGATGTCAGGAAATCGCCACCCGATGTTGCGGACGAAATATGATCCTCTGCACGGCGTGGATCCGCTGTGTGACTGTCTGGCGATGGCCATAGGAGACAGGTTCGGTGAGCATGACGTGGCTTGTGCAGTCCGCAGCAATAATGCGACGGAGTTACGCTCGCCGGCGCAGCTGGCTTTTTAACTGCTGTTGGGCAGGAAGCAAACAGTGTTGCGCCGTGTCCAATGAACACGGCCAGCTGTGACCGCAATACCGTTACCACGAACGCTGATTCAGCATGCTGGAGCATGTGAGGTAGTTATCGTGCCTGTCTGTCTCGAGGATGGTGAGGATTGCCCACCCAAGACTACAGCTGCGAAACATGCCTAGCGAAATGTGCACGCTGCAGGAGAAATAGCTCTTTTAGAAATATGCTCTTTTAGACATCTCCGACCAGCTACTGAAATGCCCAGGGGAATCGCAAACCCCAGGACGAGTTCCGCTGCTCTGCGTCGTAGATCCAGTAGGAAGAATCGAAGATCGCTCAGCATAAGCCTAGCAGGTTATGAAGAACAAAAAGGTGAATGAATGGGCACGCCATCTTCCCTTTTATACCCTTGTATGTACAGGGCAGAGTCTGGTGTGCCGTCCCATTCGCCAAGTTCATTGGCCTTTTCAAAGTAGAATCGGAGATGATAGGTTCTCAAGTCAAGCCCCATTCTGTCAGTCTCTACACAACGTTGAAAAGATTTTCAAGCAGGGGCGTTTCCTCCGAGGAGGCAAGGGAGGCGGTGCCTCCCCTCCCCCTCGAAAATAATCGAATGGGAATATTATTAACAGTTCAGAAATAAAATAGGACAGCGGATAGAATGTATTAAGCGAAATATGAGATCAATCAGCGTATAAAACAGTGTGAAACAGCGACCCCGCTCGAAAGAATTCCAGCGTTTCTCTTGCCTCCTCTAAGCTCATTGACTTTACATATACCCCCTAAAGCGTGCCGTGAGTTTGAGTGGGGGTAATTGAAAAGAATGGAGAAAAGTCACGTGAGAGGAGGCAATGCCTCCAACGGGCTATGATTGGATTAACTCATCAGCGAGATCCCGCCTTCCTGCTCGTCTTCGTCATTCATTTTAAACTGCGGGCGCTAAATTATATTGAACGTTAATTAAATAGTTTTATTAGTTGTATTAATCGGAGTTTAGGATTCGTTTCGCAGATGGCAGAGGCAGAGGAGTTATCGATTGTTGACAGAATATTACGTGGTTCAGATTTGTTCAAAAACGTTTGCTTGTGATCAGGCTTGCTCAGGATAAGAGCAAGTTTAAAGTAAGTCACATCTATTTGATTTGATCTCTTAAACGCTTTGAATATTTCTGGGACTGCTAATAATTAAATTGATGCTATTGGTAATGATCAGGGCCAGACGGAATGCGCGTCCGCGGACCGCGGGTACCCGCGGATATTTCCGCGGAAGAGTTCGCATCAAGTACTCTACTGTTTAGTGTTTCAATCTGATGGTTTTATGGCGTGATCGATTCCAAAGACACCCACAGTCTACTTCTCAAGCTAATCTAATAGATCGTAATCGTTTCTAAAATAGGCTACAGAACAAGCGAATTTTACCTCACGCAAAGCAAAAGTAAAAACCACTAATGAAGCAGCCTGTCTATATAAATGTCCACACGATATGGTTGTCGTGTTCGTATTGCATCACATGTTTTTGTTGATAAAAGCAAGCTTAGCCTACACATAAAACTTGGGTTTAAGAAGCGCTGCGTAATCAGACGCCGCAAACTCACACACAACAATGCAATGAGCGAACAAGTTTGTTAAAGCGCTTATGTTTTTTTCCACATTAATTCCTTTCTTCTTCATCTCATGTGCTGAGACAGTAACACTGAAAGATCCATTAAAGTAGTCAAAAACACGACTGAGATCGTCAGAGTTTAAAGCTGTGAACAGCATTTACATGTATGATCATCATTATAAAAATATGTCATTCTGCATGTTAAATGTATATTATAAATAAACAAGTAGGTCTATATTCAATAATGGTGTTTATAAAACATGTTGATAACGTTTTTATTTAGGTTTAATTGCAATTTTGACAGCTGATTTGTAAATGCTTTTATTTTGTAAAGTTTAAAGGCCCATTCTCTCAAATCTTTTAACACATTTATTTTAAAACCTTTTTTCAACTTATAACATATTTCAAACAATATAAAAACTATTCGGCAGATTAAGAAAAAAATTCTGCACAGAATTAACAAAAAAAGTCTGCAGATTCCGTCTGGCCCTGGTAATGATGTAATTCTTATATAGGAAATATAGTACCAGAGGAAGATGAAGGTGGTGTTGATGTACCTTTTCCCAAAGCAGGGAAAATATAAAACTACAAAAATCAGAAGTACATACTGTAATGAACTTGTAGTAATTAAAAGGAATTTTTCACACATAAACACTGAAATGACTGACAAACGCACTTGTTAATAGTACAGAGATGAACAAAAATTACATGGGTAGAAATCTGCCTCCTCATTTTTTAAGTCCACCGCACACCACTGTTTTCAAGGCTTGCTTTTTCCCCTTCCGAAAACTGTGGTAGATCCTGAATTAGTAGGTCAGCCATCTCCTCATCACAGAGTTCTGCCCGATAAAGATCTTCATATATCATAAAGAAATAATCCTATGACTATTACTAATTATTCCACCGTCAGGATGTTTCAAGCAGCATACATTTTTTTCTCCAAAGTGTGTTTCTCCAAAATGAAAAAAGTACAGTTGGAGCATCTATATTGTTATAAGTTAAAACCCGGGCACAGATCAGTGTCTCTTGGGCCCTCTCCTCAAGCTAATTCTAAGGAATTTATGACGTTCCAGGGCCTCTGTAGCTTCCACAAAGTCTCTTTCAAGACTAAGACGAAGGATTTCCAGCTCGAGCTGTGCCAACTTATTGTCCAGGATGCTTTTGCTGTAAGCAGAATCATTATGACTAAACAGTTTAATTTGAACTTTCCAGTTGTCCCACCACTGGCTCAGGGACATATAGGAGTTAAAGAGAGCACAACAATGTGATCCTGCAACAACCTACTATTAAATTTCCAATAAGGATGCTAAATAGTGCTCTGTGCAGTGGTGACATTAACAGACATAAAATAATGATCAGATAAGGCAGTAGGAGAAATGCAGCAATGAAAGAATTTGGCTCTTTTTCGTATATAAATCCTATCCAGTCTAGCCCCAGATACCATATTGGGAAAAAAAATCAGGTGTATTGTCTATGCAGTGAGAAAGATTCCCTCCAAACATCTATGAGATTATGATATGTGATCAAAGACAATAATCCTATCACGTGAAACATCGCTAAAAATCCCCTTAAGTTTTTCAAAAAAGCAGATTCGTTCTGAACCAATGTTAGGGGCATACACATTAACAAATGAAAAGTTGACACCACGAATTGTTCCATCAACTCTCAACAGACGATCGAAAACCAGCTCAAAAACACTCAGAGATAGGTCTTTAAACTCAGGCCAGCAGTATAGCAACCCCTTCACTCACACTGTAGCCATGACTCACTATAGCCTGCCCTTTCCATTCAGTCATCCACTGAATCTGATTATTAGCATCAGTGTGCGTTTCCTGCAGAAAAACTACACTGGCGGTCTTTAACATTATGTAGTCAAATAGACAAGCCCCTTTTACAGCATCACAAAAAAGTAATGAAAATGGAAGTAATGTAACACTCAATTAGAACAATCCATACTCCAATGGTCATCACCTCCATCAAGGATGACTGTTTCCAGGGAGAACTGTGAAGAAGAAGAACTCACCGGCAGAAGAACAGACGTCACCAAAGCTCTGGCAGAGGTACTGAAAACAGCCTGCAGGATCTACCCCAGCGCTAATTTCATCTTCTCAACCCTTCTGCCCCATTGAGACATTCCAGAAAACATCATTAACTGAGAGATAGCTGGAGTCTGTGCCCAGCTTCAGAACGTCTGCATCGCAAACCATCAGCGCTTCAGTTATGACCATCTATACGATCACATCCACATCCATCGAGACGGCATGATGCTGTTTGCAAAGACACTAAAGGAGGCAACCTTAAGAAGCCCTCACAAAACCCACTGTGTCCATGAGGAGAGAGTCAGACAGACGGTCAGTCACACTACAGCAGACCTAGCTCAGATCAAACACATGCTGAAACTCATATGTGACAACTTCTTACACTAAATATCCTAACAATCCATGTGTAGTTAGTTAGGTATATTCATCTCTTCATTTACATATTTAATTTTCATTATTTATATTATACACATGTATATTTCTTGATTCACTTTAATATTGTTATTTACTCTGCAATATTGCCTTTTGTCTGCACAATGTAAAGAAAAATCTTACATTATTTCTGGTTAAAATAAAACAATAACATAATATCAGCCCTAAAAATAACATGCTATTGTGGAATGCAATAAATGAGGAGACAAGAGACAGAGATGTCTCGAACCAACTTTACTCTCCACTTAAAAACAATAAATATAAGAACAGCGAGTCAGAGTAGTCAAGTCAAGTCAGCTTTATTTATTTATTTATTTGACAATTTTCATTGTTACAAAGCAGCTGTACAAGAAAACGTTGACTATAAGCAAAACATGGTTGCAATAAGGTTATGCAAGTCAAAACACAGGTCAAAGATCAGACAGACTATAAATTACTATATTCAGTGTTAATTAAATAAAACTATAAAATTCTAGCAGCCCCCCGGCCAGGCAAACAGTGCAAAAACGTATGCAAACGGTGGCGAGTAAACTTCCTCACACCGGTTAACCCGGAACCAACAAAACACTACATTGCCTGCTTAAAAGTAGAGTCCCTTGGTGAATGTCTCTTCAGCTTTACTTGTGGGTCACCACACAGAACCCCCCAGAATTCACCCATACAAACAGGGCCAGACTGAACAGGTACCCCAAAGCACAAAACAGAACAGTGCCTGGAAAAGTCAACGTAAAGGGGAGGACCAAATGGCCATAACGGCTACGCTTAACAGGGGAGTGTAGGGCAAGGGGCTGAGGCTGTCGCAGGGGGGCGCCCTCGCTGTGGGGGCTGGGCCAGCCGAAGTGGTTCGCCAATATCCACATGGACAGGCTTGACACGGCCTATAGCCACCCGCTCAAGCCTACCCCCCATATCCACAACAAAGTTCTTAGACCCCCGACCAGGACGTGGAAGGGCCCATCGTAGGGCCGCAGCGGGGTACGATGGCCATCGTGGTGGATGAATACGTACTTGGCGGACGGCAAATCCTTGAGGACATAGGACTGGGGGGGGCCAAGGCGAGACGTTGGGATAGGAATGAAAGCATCGGCAATGCCCCGGGTCACAGCCTGATGAGAGGCCACCGACCACGGTGCCGTGGCATCCGGAAAAGAGTACTGCGCTGGCACGCCACACAGGCAGCAGGCCATGCCCTGACGTCCCTCCGCAGGGCGGGCCAAACGAACTTAGCCCCCACCAGTTTAGTAGAGGCCTTCATCCCCGGGTGGGAGAGGCTGTAAATAGCGTCAAAAACCTGACGCTTCCAGCCAGCAGGTACCATAGGGCGGTTGGCCAGTAGAGACGTCGCAGAGGAGTGTAGCGTTGACTGTGTCAAAACCCACATCTTCCAAGAGCAGCGTTATAGGAGCTGAGGCTTGCACCTCAGCGTCTGCGGTCTGATCCTCAGCCATAGCAGGGTAGTCGAGGCCCAAGTGGACGGAACCAGCAACCGCCTGGGAGAGACAGTCGGCACAAAATTATATTTGCCGGCCACGTGCTGAACGTCAGTGGTGAACTTGGAAATGGCAGAGAGCTGACGCTGCTGTCGACCAGACCATGGTTCCCAAAACTTGGCCATGGCAAATGTCAGCGCTTTGTGGTCAACGAAAGCCGTGAAACACCGGCCCTCCAACAGGAAACGGAAATGGCGGGTGGCGAGGAAAAGACTCAGGAGCTCCCTGTCGAAAGCGCTGTATTTCCTCTCGTTGTCACGGAGCTTCCTGCTGAAAAAGGCCAGCGGCTGCCAGGCTCCGCCCACCCACTGTTCACACACAGCCCCCACAGCATAATCAGAGGAGTCCGTAGTTAGCGCAACTGGTGCGGTCGGAGAGCAGCCAGATGCGCCAGCAGAGCAGTGTTGGCCAGCGCTGTTTTGGCAGCATCGAAAGCTTCAATCATCTCTGGGGATCAATCCAACACATCCGCCGGCCTCCCACCCCGCAATGCGTCGTACAAGGGTCGCATAAGTTAGGCCGCATAGGGCAGGAAACGGTTGTAGAAGTTCACCATGCCCAGGAACTCCTGCAGGGACTTCACCGTGCATGTGCGTGGGAAACTGGTGACGGCGCCCACCGTGGCAGGGAGTGGGACGGGCCCCCTTCATGGTAACGTGGTAGCCGAGGAAGGTGATGGAGGACCGGCCACACTCACACTTGGCCGGGTTGATCATGAGACAATAGCTGCCAGAGATGCGTCAGGTGGTCATCTGCAGACAGACTTGCCACGATAATGTCGTCTAAGTAAACTAATAGGAACGGCATGTCCCGCAGCACAGAGTCCATGAGGCGCGGAAACGTCTGCGCTGCACCCTTGAGGAATTTGAAAAAGGCCAAAGGGGGATGACTGCTGTCTTGGGGACATCCTGCGGGTGGACAGGCACCTGATGGTAACCACGTACCAGGTCCACCTTCGGAAAAGGGACGCCAACCGCTATCAGCCTTGGTCACCATGTATAGGGGGAGGCCCACGGGCTGTTGGAGCAGCACATGATGCCGAGGTGTTCAAGGGTAGTGAACTCCTCCCTGGCAATTGCAAGCTTTGCCGGGCTCGTGCATAGACGAATCCTGTCTGCTTCCACAGCCAGCGCTTGGTAGTCTCTAAAAACACGGAGCCCCATCAGGTATGTGCCCTCTATCAACACACCCTTAAAACAAGTTTAACATGATTGAAGAAAAAGGTTAACCAAAATTAATTTCACTTTTGGATCCATTTGAATAAGTCTAAAAAAGAAAAAAACATTCCCATCGCTGATTCACATATTTGGACCAAACATTTTGGTAACCTTTATACACAAAATGATCCAAACTATTCTGCTCCATTATTAATAACTGATTAGTGCAATTTCTACGAGAAAACAAAAGTGTAAATAATTTTCCAAACAAAGGACAACTGATCATATATACACATTACACACATTTAAAGAACATTTTTTTATGTTCAAAGCTTGAACAATCCTCTTGTCCTGGTTTAACCCTTGAGGACAGACAAATTAAACGTCTTTTGTACGCAGACGACCTTCTACTATTGTCACCAAATGAAGAAGGTCTGCGTGAAAATCTGTCTGTTCTAGAACATCACTGCAATGAATGGGCCTAACCTATAAATATTTCAAGAGAAAAGTTGTTTTACTGACAAAAAACTATAATTGGAAGGATATCTTCATCACATTAAAAAAACGAATAAAACTGAAAGATTACAGGCAAAGAAAGCTTGTGTCCAAATATCATCTGAGTGAACACAGTCTGTGTATAGAGACAATTCGACACAGTCTATGATCTCTGGATGTCCAGTTCTGTCTGTGTTCAAACCTTTATTTTATTTTAGAGCGACAGAGAGAGAGAGAGAGAGAGAGAGAGAGAGACACAGAGAGATTTTTTAGATTTTATAACACCTTTATTTCATTTCAGAATTCTAGCAAAAAAATAACAAGAAACCCATTTTTACTTCCCACTGAGATTAACCAATGTTCTCATTAAAGACTATGACATTATTTTCTACCCAGCACAACAATTTTTCTGCACTCCAAATATCTTTGAACTTTTCCAACTTCTTCATAGAAAAATAAAAAATAAAATCATGTCTTATTCTTGTTTTTAAAAGCTGATACAACATCACAATGTGTGTCATGGGTCACTATGTACCTTCTTCTAAAATATATAGCCATTTTTGCTTGTCCCAATATGAAGTTTAACAGCCGTCCTTTCCTCTTCCTTTTTTTTTATATTTAAACCCAAAAATAAACACTGTCATTTTAAACATCTCATCAACAGAAGAAAATGAAGTCTCCAATAAGACTCAGTTTGTCAGTTGTGGCCTGGGGGTTAGAGCGTTGGGCTTGTGATCAGAAGGTTGCTGGTTCAAATGAATAAATGTAAAATGTAAAAATGAAGATCTCCAACTTTTTTTGTCAATGGTGGCTTGTAAAATGAACCCCAACAAGGCTTAACATCATCCTCAACATTTAAATGGTCTTTCCAAGGCGTATCTACACGTTGTAATTTCTCCTTGTTGATCATTTTAACACATACTTGATACAAACTCTTGCCCCCCATTGAATCAAAAACCATGTCTCTTAAAACCTTCGAAGTAGATGATGAGCTCTCCACGTCGAAATAAGTCTTTGGCATCACCATACTTGGAAAACAATCCAATTCCTTTGGGACAGTTTGTGATGATAAAAAGGTCCAGTCCTCTTCACTCAGTGTTTTTTTCAGTCTTTCCAACAAAATATGAACTGTCCTTGTTGATTTTATGTCCAATTTCTGCGCAACCGCCATAGTACTGTCCAGCGCATTACCAGCCACTTCTATTAGATTTTTCATTTTTACAATGTTGGCATTTATTAGAACCTTTTTTAACCAAATTGTCTTGCCACAAAAGTCCAAACGTGCACCATTAATCAGAGGTTCTTCTAGAAACCAGTGTTGAGACTTATAAGGTAAAGATCTCCTGATCTGCACCAGACACCAAGCTCTTCTCATACTTTCATAAAAAGGAGAAATACACTTCAAATCAAAACTAGAACAGTCTGACCTAAAGAGATTTTTCCCAAAGCCCCACCCACCAACTTTACTAAGAAGGCAAGCAGCTATGCCATTCCATGATAGATTTCGTGTATCATGGAATTGTAGCCTAAAGGCTGCTTTCCTGCTCTTAAGATCTACAATGCTTTGCCCACCTTCTTCCTTCGGAAGATATAACACCACCCTAAAAATATTTATCATTTTATTTTGTATTGTCTCAAGAACCCCAGGGGGAGGCTCTAAAACCGATAATCTGTGCCAAAGCGAGGAGGCTACCACATTATTTATAATTAAAGCCCATCCCCTAATTGACATTTTAGGTAATAACCATTTCCACCTTTCCAGTCTTCCCTCAACATTTTCACAAACATTTTCCAAATTTTTCTGATTGGACCTTTCATCACCCAAATTAATTCCAAGATATTTTAATCCATGTTGTGACCAGGTCATTCCACCTGGCAAAGACAACTTTTCCTTATTCCACTGTCCACCTGAATATGCTGCACTTTTAGCCCAATTTACTTTTGCGGAAGAAGCTTTTCCATATCTACTTATCAATATCATTCTGCCCATTAACCAATACCATTACATCGTCAGCATACGCTGACAATTTTATTGGAAGGAAAAAAATGTAGACATTTAAAACTATCTTGCTTATTTGAATAAGCATAGGTTCTAAAGCTATTGAATATAGCATGACTGACATGGCACAACATTGTCTTATACCTCTCTTGATTTTGAAAGGACTACATAAGCCACCATTGACTTTAAGTATACTCTCAATATCACTGTAGAGCACTTTAATCATAGAAATAAACTCAGGTGGGAAACCAAATGCCTCAAGTGTTTGCCATAAAAGCTGACCAGACCAACCTTTTTGCCAAAAATGACTTCAAATACATCTCAAATTAAAGATATATTCTCCACTATTGACCTGTTGGGCACACAATAGGACTGATCTATATGAATGACCCTTCCCATCACCTCCCTTAGTCTGTTGCCAAAGCTTTTGAAAGAACTTTATAGTCTGTACATAACAAAGAGACTGGTCTCCAGTTCTTTATCTCCTTGAGATCACCTTTCTTCGGGAGCAGAATTAAAACTGCTCTCGTGCAACTTATTGGCAGTCGCCCTTCAGCCAGACTGTTATTTAACACTTCCAGAAAGTCTTCTCCCAGGATGTTCCAGTACGCTTTGTAGAAATCCACCGTCAGACCGTCCAAGCCTTGTGCTTTGCCACTTTTCATGCTTTGCAGAGCTTTAAAAAGTTCCTTTACTGTAACAGGACACACCAGGTCTTCACACGACTCTTCAGCCACTTGTGGAAGGTCTGAGATGCACTGTTTTGTTGACTGTGCCTCAACGCTTTTACTGGTATACAGCTCCTTGTAAAAGCTAACAGCCCTCTTTCTAATGTCTGAGTCCATGATCAGCTCTCTACCATTCACAGAACATAAACATTGAATACTCTTTCTCTGTCCATTTTTCTTTTCCAGACTAAAGAAGAATTTGGACGGGGCATCCATTTCAGAAATACTCTGAAATCTGGACCAAACCAACACCCCTTGAGCTATTGTGTCCAACTGATCAGCTAGTGTCAATTTTTTGTTCTTAAGAGCCTGCATTTGGCCTTGATTTCCGTGATCTCCATTCAATACATAGAGTTCCACAATATCTTTCTCTAAACTTCTATTCTTTGCAAAAGTGTCCTTAGTAACATTGAAAGTATACTGATTACATAATGTATTGTATCTTTAACTTTCCAATGTCCCACCATTGCTGAATTGAAGTAAAATTAGGCTTTGAGTTCTCCATCCCATCCAAAAAAAGCAGACATTGTCCAAAATCAGCATCCTCAAGTAAAGCATTGTTAAAATGCCAGTATGCACTTTTATAGATTGAATAAACACACAACTTCCTACCATTGAGTGGTCAGAAAACCAACAGGAGAAATACTACAAGACTTTAAAACACTGAACTTGATGTTTAAAACCATAAAAATTATCCAATCTTGCTAAAGAAATATGATTTTCCTTCACGTGAGCCCAAGTGTGTTGCCCTCCTTTTAAATGCAAATTATCCACACATCACATAGTTGGTGTGTTTTAATGATGTTTATCAAATTGCGTCGGGAAGCTGAATTAAGTTAATCATGATTTCTATCAATATCATCACATGTGCAATTAAAATCCCCGGCAAGTATTAAAATATTTTCCCTAACACATTGTTTAAGATTATCATGCAAAGATAGCAAAAACAAAAATTTTCAGTCTGTTTAACAGGAGCATAGACATCAATCAATTCCATAGTGACATTTTCATACCTTACTATTAATTTAAGTACTCTACCTTCTATTATTTCAATTTCATCACAGGACATTTGGCAAAAAAATTGGGAAACAAGACAGCTACCCAGCACTACGAGAGTCTTATGACTAAAACAGATTCTCCCTCCCAATCTTTTAGCCAGTCAACTTCATCTCTTTTGTGCTTTGAGTCTCTTGCAAAAACATGATTGTGGAGGGGGCGTGGTTAAGCGTGGTCGGCAGCGAAAGGGTGAGGTAAGCGGTGTGTAAGCAGGTCAATTTCACATTGTTAACACCTGTGTCCCGTTCAGTAATTGGTGGGGAGACGGTTAAAAGCCTGCCAAACAGCCGAGGAGGTGAGAGAGACCGGCTGGGAAGCCGAGAGGAACCTAAAACCTAAAACCTAAAACCTAAAACCTAAAACCTAAACCTAAAACCTAAAACCTAAAACCTAAAACCTAAAACCTAAAACCTCTCCTGCGAGACGACGTCGAGCAGCGTTTTTAAAAGTGCGACGAGTCATTATTTGAATTATTGTTTGTTAAGAGCGCAGTGGCGCCAACCAAGGAATTTATAAAGAAATCGTGAGGTGCTTCCCAGCCTACGCCGACCCTGTCTCCTTTCTTCCTTCCCTTATAACGAACTGTATTACAATGATGTTTATATTTTTAAGTTTGATGAAATCATAAAGCTGCATCCTTTTTTTAACATCCCTCATCCCATTAACATTTAAAGAAGCAATTTTGAAGTGCTCACGATGAGGAAGGAAACCAGCAAAAAACACCAACATATCATTGCATTAATCTTAGTGAACCATTTAGCGTTTTCTTAGCACGTTCTTTTTGCACATCTTCTTTAACCTATACACCTCTGGAGTCGACAAACATTTTCCACCCTTTTGTTTAATTAGTATTTTTGCTGATTCAAACAAATAGCGAGAGATCTGGGAAAAACGTAATCACCTCAACATTTCTCCTTCCTTTTGTTTGTTGTAGAAAATCTTTCATTCTTTCTATACTGTAGCCACTGTAATCTTACCTCTCATTCTCTTCTACAGAGGCTTCAGATACTCTTGCTCACTTTCTGAATCAGACGTTTGTATAATATCAGGACATTTGTGACATATTCATAGGTTTGTGTATTATAGTCATCTTGCATCTTTTTCTTTGATTCATCAACTCTTTCACAGGAATTAGATTTTCTTTTAACTGCAGGCACTTTAAAGAGACTCTCGTCATCTTTACCTATTTCCTTCTCTACCTCATCAAGCTCTAAATCCATATCCTCAAAATTAGTTGTGTTTCTATTTTCAGATGTCTTATTTCCACTGTCTTCATTTTCCTTATGCAAATTCGTTTCTGACATTTTATCAGCCTGTCTTTCTTTTCCCCGTCAATTATTTGGTTTACATTTTGACTTGGAGGGACATTTTCATCAGCAGTGTTTGCTACTCTGTCTTTTTCTGGACAAGAACGTACCAAATGCCCTTCTTTTTCACATCCAAAGCACTTCATGTTTTCAGTTGTAGCATAAATTACATATCAAACCCATCAACTTTGAACTTGAAGGCAACGTTTATTCCTCAAAATTCGTTCTCAGAATCATATACACGTTTCTTCGAAAAGAAACCACATGCTTAAGCATCGGAGATTTACAATCCAGCGGAATCTTTTTGATCGCAGACGCGAATTGTTCCATATCTGGACAGTTCGCGTTTTAATGCCTCATCGCTAACGAAACTATCATTGAGAACTATACCACTCTCAACCACTTCATTCACTTTTTCCACTTTATTCAGGAACAGTACAACCGCCCCGTTCAATCTAGAGGCTGAACGAATGCTATCGTGACCCACCACCTCTCCTATTGCTAGAACAACATCCTCAAACGAGCACTCAACACCGACCGGCACCTTAAGTCCATGCCGCCATGTGAGAAGCTCAAAACTCTACTTCTCCGCCGTCGTGTCCACCAGCTAAACAACTTGGCCTAGAACAAAATTCAGAAGTTGACAAACAAATCTATTTTTCCTCACATATTTGTACCCCAAAATAAACGTCTCCGAAGAGACAAATCCGAAAAAACATTGTTTACAACTAAGAATAAAGACTGTAATCTACTACAATTCATAAACGCATGAAATACAGTTTTCTCTATTAGCGCAAAAGGGCATGTAGAAGCACCTCAGGGCTTAAAAACGGAAATAAAGGCATTAACCGCGACCACACCATGGAGAATTCTCATTGTAAATCCCCTGTTCTCTTGGTCAACGGTGGTTTATACAAGGATCTCCATTCAGGTTTTGTGCCTTGATCTAGTTTAAAAAGAAGAGATCAACTTTTCCATTTAACACTTTTTGGTTAAAAAACCAAAAACACATGACATGTACAAAGATTTACCAATACTTGAGAAAAGGTTTTCACACAAAGATACAATATTCAGTAGGTGACTCAGAGTAATAACGTTGCGTATACCATCCCCAGACGATGGATTGGTGGAGCGGTTTAATCAGACCCTTAGCGATGCTGCGGCGAGTGATAGCCGAAGATGGGCGCAACTGGGACCTCTTGCTACCCTACGTCCTGTTTGGGATTCGGGAGGTTACCCCAGGCCTCCACCGGATTCACTCCGTTTGAGTTCTGTTCGGCCGTCAGCTCAGAGGATTGCTGGACAAAGCACAGGAAGCATGGGAACAGCAGCCTGCACCACATCGGACAGTGATCGAACATGTGAGAGAGATGCAGGAGCGGATAGACCGGGTGATGCCCCTGGTGAGGCAAAACCTAGCAGTGGCCCAGCGTGCCCAGCAGAGGGTATACGACCAGCCCGCCGCCACCAAGTTCCTGGCGTCTTGCCAGGGTCCATATTCCGTCATAGAGAAGGTGGGACCAGCTACGTACCGAATAGGAGGAAGGAGGAAAAGGTCTATCACATTAACCTGCTCTAGAGGTGGATCACCCCGCGGGAACAGGTGGCTGCGTACGTCCAGGAGGTCAATCCAGTGGTAGACCTCGGAGAGCAGCTATCAGCGGCCCAGAAGACCGAGCTAGGGGCCTTAGTCCGTCAGTAAAAAGATGTGTTCACAGAGCACCCGGGACGGAACAACGTGATCCAACACGAGATCCGAACGGAGCCCGGAGTCGTCGTACGGCAAAGGCCCTAACGTGTACCCGAAAGCCCGCCAGCAAGCTATTGAGGAGGAGGTACAGCAGATGCTCCAACTAGGGGTCATCGAGCCGTCACCCTCCGGTTTTGTAATGACTATAGGAAGCTCAATGAAGTCTCCTCATTCGCGAGCTGCTGGATCGCCTCGGTAGGGCTCGGTATATCTCAACACTCGACCTCGAACGGCAACGTGGACGGACTATCTCGGTAGTGGTCCGGCAGGGCAGGTCTGTCAGGTTACACTCCCCTCCCGCCCCTGTTACGTCCCCGAAGCTCCCACAGAAGTTGCCTGGATATCAGGTTGACGCTGGGGGAGGGAGTGTGGTGGAGGGTACAGATCCAGGATCAGCGTCACCTGGAAAACGACCTGGCAGCTAATGCTGATCGCCCACACCTGATGCCGATTAGCTGCCGGGCATAAAACCCTCACAAACACACCACTCTAGGCTCGTTCGCCAAGAGACTAATGCTGTAAATTTTTCACCCACGGAGTCAAGCGATTGAAGCCCAGAGGAGCACCACTGCACGAGCACGAATTGGACATTACACGGCACGAACACCCCGGATTAGCACATTGTGGACACTTTGCACTACTTGTCTTAATAAATTCCCCTCCGGGGCTG
>NC_136769.1:25795329-25811291 GCF_947034865.1 Barbatula barbatula | reverse complement strand
CATACATTTAAGCCCTAGTTTTTCATTTTGCCTACTGATATTTTTGACACTACAAAATGTGTATCCAAAGTGACTTTTTTTAACGCTTTTTGTCTATACACAAATATGTGTATGTCATATTTGTACCGCGACCCATTGTGAATAGATTTCACTTACGTTACAACCAAGGTGCCCAATCCTTCTGTCCTGTCCTGAAGACCCTGATCATCTCATCAACAACGAGCTTCTGGATTCATTGAGAAATAACACAGAGCTGTGTGTTTGGATCAGGGTCTCGACAGGACAGGACAGGGAGACGTCCAGACAATTATAAACTCTGCAATTTGTTTTTGAACCTTACAGTTATATATTTTTTAATGGTGATGTTTATGCCGTATAGATTAGAGAATAAGCTTGGTTTTTGATTAAAGAATGCTTATGGTGATGAGAATGATGAGAGGGGCTGCTGTTTCAGACTGTTAACAGAGAATGAAAAGAGGCCGTTTGTGGAAGAAGCCGAGAGACTGAGAGTCCAGCACAAGAAGGATCATCCGGATTATAAATATCAGCCTAGACGACGGAAGAGCATGAAGGCAGGACAGAGCGAGTCTGATGCTGGATCTGATCTCACCCAACACGTGTATAAAACCGAACCTGTCGTGCCTTTATCTGATCACCACACAGGTAAGCAAACACTTAGAAACCCGCGTGTATAACTTGAACATTTGAAAAAAACTCATTCTGTGGTCCCTAACTTTAGGTCAAGGACCCCCGACACCCCCCACTACACCGAAAGCTGACCTTCATGGAGGAAAGCAAGATCTAAAGCAGGAGAGGAGACGCCTGCTCGACAGCAACCGACAGAACATCGACTTCAGTAACGTGGACATTTCTGAGCTCAGCACGGACGTCATCGGCAACATTGAAACCTTTGACGTGCGTGAATTTGACCAGTACCTGCCAGTCAGCGGTCATAGCGGAGGCGCCTCGGAGCTCGCACATGGGCAGAACGTCAGCTCGGGAGCGGCTTGGAGCCGTAAAGGGGGCGGGACCTTGGCATCGTCTGCTCAGCTTCACAGGCCGCATATTAAAACTGAGCAGCTGAGCCCGAGTCACTTCAGCGAGCCCTTGCACTCCGAATATGATGCGTACATCGCCTCCAACGGCCTGCCGTACTCCAGCGCTCATTGTGACTATACCGATCTGCAAAACTGCTCATACTACAGCTACCCGTCCAGTCTCTACCCGTACCCATACTTCCATTCGTCACGGAGACCATACGGAAACCACTTAGTGTCCATCCCGCCATCCCAAAGCCCAACGGCCGGCTGGGATCAGCCTGTGTACACCACCCTATCCAGACCATGACGGGACGGACGAACTGCTGACTTAATTGCGTTTACCCGTCAGGGACTTTTTACCTTTCCAAACCTAGAAATGAAATGGAAAAGTTGTAGAAACGTCAAAGTCAAACTACATTTTTGTAGTTGTGCTCATCTCATTTTTTTATTGGCCTAAAGTGCTCGCTGCGTTTTAAAGAAATCTTTATCCGGTAAAGATCTCATGATGAATCGGTGGACATCCCACAGTAAAGCCACAGAATTGAGTTGAAAATGAATAAACAAACTGGGACCAAAGAAGTACTTTGACAAATTTCTAAAAGCATTTGCTTCAGCCGGCAACAAATTGCCTCTGTTCAATTCGGTCCTTATTGTGTGGTTATAATGAAAATGATCCCGTGATGAAGATGGCGAACAGTAGTTTGAGTGTTTGCTTAAAACCAAGAAAAGAAAAAAAAACGCCAGCCTCCATTGGTGCATTATCAAATGAATGTTCTCACACAGATTTACAGGAATAGTTGAGGATGATTGTAATACAGAGAGATCTTGAGCTGATTTCATGTCATTCCTGCGGGGTTAATCTCAATCGTAGCGTTGTAACGCCCTCGAGACAGAATGAGATGAAACAGGTGTGTTCATGACACTAGAGGAGCACGTCAGCTGTCTGAAAACATGAATCATGCCACAGGCTCTTGAGGTGATGAAGAATATTGTTTGAGTTTTGATGGTTAACACTGCATTCCTTACACACACAGTGCCTCTACATGCTTGATGTCATGTCTTGTGTCTTTTTCTTCTTACAGAAATATTTCAGGGTGTGAAACAAAAACACACAACAGTGTTTTATTTACATTTAATTTCCTGGTGTCATTTTTAACAGCGTTTCTGTGAATCTTTACTTTATGTTTTAACAGGAACATTTTCTAATAATCATTTTGTCGATAATAAAGTTTTCCCCCTCTGAGATATGTCTACTTAATTTAATAAACCAAATCGTTGATGTATTAAATTGAAAAATCAAAATGACTTTTTATTTATAGAAAGATTTGTTTGGGTAATTTGTCAGTCTGTGTATGAAAAAATGGTTTCATTAGTTTAAGTGAACACTGTCTGTAATTGTAATTGTTTTACCTTATTTTTCGAACTGCTTCTGTTTTATAACTAATGTCCTTTTACATTATAAATCACAGACAGATACACGCATGTACATAAACAAACGAAGAAACACTTAAAGACAAATGAAGTGTTGTGTTTAAAGTTGAATGATTTTTGTGAAGCAACTGTTGCGGTGAGATGTTGGTAACAGCTGTCGGGCCGTTTGTTCTGTAAGGCAACAGCTGTCAGTGTCAGATGCTTTAACCCCTTTCACAAGACACTTTTATAACTTTATTTTCATCCTCATGAACATTTTACCAGGCATTAATAACCTTTAAATGTAAATGATTTTATTGTGATTCATACTGCTTTGATAAAAGTGTTTGATAGTTAAGAAAGGAAGAAGTCTGTAAAATATTTTTTTAATTTGTGTGGTGTGTTTAAATCCTGATATGACTGGTGGGGGGAGAAAACACACCGACTCATTATGTGCTGAAGACTTCATTTGTTTCTCTGGAAATTAAGAAAAGAATGAATTAGACAGGAAGACACTGAAAGTCATTGTAGGCAGCATGTGAACGCGGAAGGGTTGATGTTCCAGCAGTGTATCAGTTCATGTATTTTTGGTTTCATTCCAATTCGGAGTTCAAGATGATTACAAATCATTATCTTTGGGGACACAAGGGCATGCACCCTACATAAGCGGGGCCTCCAAATGAAAAACCACCACAACAACCTGCAAAACTTCGGCTCGTAACCATGACAACAATCAAGTTAATAATAAGTGCAATAATGAATGAGCAGATGGGATGTGGGTGGTGTTGTTTTTCTCTTTAAACTCTTTATTTCCTTATTTGCTGGCCAGAAATGCAGAGGAGGAACTCTTGAGAGAGAAGAAATGTGACCCCAGTTAATAGAGACGCTTTGGAAATAATCACATAGCGTTATTCACTCGCAAAACTGTTGGGTTGTCTCTTACATGCGTTGGCAGACAGATATAGACACACAGACAGATAAGCAGATAAGTACTCCTCTCCAGATCAGAGAACAGAGAATGGTTGGTTTATAGACATTGGTTTGCTCTTCTGCGCGTGGAGAGTGAGGTGATGGAGGAGCTACTGTGATACTACCCGACAGACGTGGTGGTGGTGAGGGTTTGGCTAGACCCAAGGCTCTCTTTTAAGATTTTCTTCCCATTCACCGTCATCTTCCGAGTCTCCAAAAATATGACCAAAGTGCAAAAACAAACTCACACTGTCAACAGTATAAGGCCTTACAGACATTAGTTTATCAAATTATTTTATAATACACTCGTGTGTATTATAAACCCGTATGACTTTCTATCTTGTGCACAACACAAAAAAAGATATTTTAAAGACTGTCGATAACCTATCAACACTGAATCCTTATTGACATCCACTGTATGGACACAAAACCACTGAGACATATCTTCTGTTTAGTTCCACTGAAGAAAGACTTTCAAACAGGTTTTAACCAAGTGAGGGTAAATAGATCATGACAGAATGTATATTTATTGGGTATTGGTTTAGAAGGCCATGGTGGTGATGTAGTAGATGTGTTTTATCTGATGTTAAACCAGATGATTCCTCCCAGCTATCCAAATTGGCGGAGTGCATTGAAGATATAAAACATTGGATGACTTAGAATTTAAAAGAAGTAAATCACAATAAAACAGAAATATTACTTATCGGAGCAAAGACACATAAGCCAAATATTTTGGATTATATGCAGGTTGAATGGTGTACAGTTACTCCAACTAATACTGTAAAAGATCTAGGCGTTATATTAGACATCAACCTGTCATTTCAAAATCACATCTCAAATGTCACAAAAACAGCCTTTTTCCACCTAAGAAATGTTGCCAAATGATGAAATATTCTGTGTGTTGCTGACGCGGAAAAGCTTATTCATGCATTTATGACCTCAAGACTTGACTACTGTAATGCGCTACTTAGTGTTTGTCCTTCATCATCAATAAACAAACTACAGTTAGTTCAGAACGCAGCTGCCAGAGTTCTAACCAGGTCCAGAAAATACCATCACATAACCCCAATGTTATCAACCCTTCACTGGCTACACATTAAGTATCGTATTGACTTTAAAGTTCTTTTAATCACTTATAAAGCCTTAAAGGGTTTAGCCCCTACCTACCTAACAGAGCTTTTATCACACTACAAGCCATCACGCTCTCTAAGATCTCAAAACTCAGGACTTTTGATAATAACTAGAATAACTAAATCCACTGGAATAGCCTTCCTGATATTATTCCAGGATCAGACACACTCGCCCAATTTAAATCTAGATTAAAGACACATCTTTTCAGCCAAGCATTCACTTAATGCAAAATATGCTAAATAAACCACCAGGAGATGCTGACATTAGATATTATTTACTAGAATAATTGAATTTATTATTTAAAACACCATGTAGCGTGTTTTACCCTTTCTTGTGTTTTTTGGTTTTTCCTATTTTCCCCTGTAAAGCTGCTTTGGAACAATGCACATTTTGCACAATTGAATTGAATGAATGTTTTATCGGAAGCTCCTCTGATGGAATGACACTTTTCTCTGTAACACTAGGCTGTTATGTGGAATAATTCACTTGTAGATCATGTTCTACAACAATCTACAATCTCTACTGTGAAGAAATCTAACCAACAAATATTTCAGGATATGCAATCAAATGAATACATACAAACAATAATGTTTTCCTAACTTTGACGAAATACATTTCACAATACCCTGACTTCTCTAAGAAACAAGAAAATGGACTGATCATTTCACTCAATTTCAGCTTTAGCTTCAGGCTGCCTGGTGGTTGTCAGGTTTATCACATACAGTACCACAACACAACACAACGTGTGACAAACTACAGCGGTCACAAATATAATGTAGAATGAATCCTGACATTGGCTTTGGCTTTCTCTTTGGTATAATGAGCTCCTCTTCTTCTTTTTCTTCAGATTGCAGAGCTGATGTGTTGCCTGTCAGAGATTTCTTCAAAAGCCGTCGTGCCTCAGAAGTGTGTTAAACTTCACTAGTTGAAAATGAAAGGAACAGTTCACTCAAAAATGAAAAATCTGTAATCATTTACTCACCCTTGAGTTGTTCTTAATGTGTATAAACGTCTTTGTTCTGATGAACACAGAGAAAGATATTTGGCAGAATGCTTGTGACAGAACAGTTCTTGACCACTTAGGGTCAATTGTAATTGCAGGTTTCACATATATTGCAGTGTGTGTGGCGATGCAGGTCCTGTCCGTGGCTTGTTCCCTCATTGACCATGGGCTTTCGGACAAATTACCTATTCTATACCAACTTTGCAGACCTTCTTTCTGTGATGTTTGCAGGTACTCTGATAGTCAGAGGACCCCTGATCCAAATGTGAAACATCCACCACAACCACACCTAAACAAACCAAATGCATATAATGTAGGAGGAATTGTGAAACCATGCCAACACCAGCTGGAAATGCCATCAGACAGTAAAAATGTCTCAGAGAGTTCATCATCCGATGTCTGAATCGGCCTAACACAGTCACCAATCACAAAACCTGAACACAAACTATGTGAAATGATTGTTAAAACCTCTGAGGCAAAAAGTGTCCACCCATAGAAAATGAATAGTTGAGAGATATAAAACAGATAAACCAAATTCTACCATTTGAAGATGCGAACAAATCTAGAAATGTAATGATTTACAACACAGGCTTAGAGAGATCAGGCAATACAGAGTAGACTATTGAGTAGTAGAGCCATCTGGTGGCCACAGTCATTTCTATTAAGATTCCAGAAGCAGAGCCTTCAGACGCACGGCGTATGAGGCATTTTACAGATTAGACTCTTAAAGTGAAATTAAAAGTTGCTACATTTTACATGTGGATGGAGGTTTTCTATGTTTAAAAAATGAACCATGGTTTTACAAAAAACATGCTTACTCTGGTCAATTTGTGGTAACCATGGTTTTAGTATAGTTCTAAACACCAAATTTAAACCATGGCAACCGTAGTCCAGTAAAATCATGGTTTTGCCAATAGTAATCATTACACCAAAAATACTTTATCCACACGACCTAAAAATCTGGACAGGTTACCAAATGCCCCCATCCCAGAATGAAATCCCAACATAAATTACTTTTTAGTTTGACTTAATGCTAATCTGTCAGGGAAATTAACTATGGTTTCACTATACCGTTAAAACGATAACAAACATGATTACTGTAGTAAAACATTATCAAGTATAAACAGCATTGTTAGTTAACATGAACAGGGAATGTACAGTATAAAGAATTTGACATGAAATGTTCTGGGTCATGTTGGCACCGGTTGTCCAGGTTTCCTAACATTCATCCTACATGTCCTATCAGGCTATCAGGCATGCGCACATCAATGTTACCTCATCGCTGTAAAATCATAACTGTCAAAGGTGTCAGGCTCAAAATCAAACTATTGTAGATGAAATTGACTCACTCATTTTATTTTCAGCATGGAAAAGGGAGATTGATAAAGCTCTAACAGACATGATAATGAAGTACTCTCAGCCATTTTCACTTTCAACTCTTCCAAACAGAGGCAGTTGGTTCATTTGATTGAAAGCTCTAAAAAGCTCATATTACTACTGGAGACGAGGGCGAGTTCTCACAAGTTGAAAGTGATGTAATGTAATAATGAGTCCAGGTAAAGGGTTATGGGAAATGTAGTGTGTGATGATAGTGAAGTCCAGGAGCCATCCTCTAGTGGAGCACATGGGCACTTTCGTCTCAGTGGAGCATGTGCAGACCTGCCATAGAGGTCTACCTGATGATGCGGAGATGTGTGTTAAAGCAACACGTATTCTACTTCCTGCAAAGGACATCCTAGACACTTGAGCTGAGGAGGGTGATCTGGGCAAACTAGCTGCGAAGAACTCAGGGTCAGAGAGGTCTTCACATCCCACTTCTCTGCAGAAGAAACCGTCTCAAGGCAAGATGCTGTTTAGTCCACAAGCACAGCCCATTGAGCCACATCTCTGACTGGATCTATTGGCTATGTTATGAATGTTCCTTGTGACATTTGTTTCCTTTAAACTTTAGGAAAAAAAAGCTACACCTAAAACCACCTCATCATAAATGAAACAGTGCTTCACAGATTTGTAAACATATTTGTAACATATTTGTTTCTTTTAATCTTATATTACAGACTATCATTTGTTTTACAGATAATTCTTTGATTATTGGTTTATTGGAACTGAGGTATTCACATTAAGGCAATACGTATTTTAGTACAATTTACATTTAGTCATTTAGCAGACGCTTTTATCCAAAGCGCATATTTACAGTAGTGTTGTTAGATATACTTGTATGTCAATTGAGTACAAATTGTTTATGAATTATATTTTATTACAACTGTGTCTTCCTTGCAGAGGTGGGTAGTAACTACATTTACTTGAGTAACATTTTAGAAAATATATAAATTTAAAGTAAAATTTAAAGTGGGTGGGCTACTTTTACTCTTCGTTGAGAATAATTCTAATAGAAAATCTGTACTTCCCTTTCTGTCGGTCTCTTGACCTTGTGTCGAGACAGGGGTTTGAATTGAGAACCTATCATCTCCGAGTATAGTTTGAAAAGGCCTATGAACTTGGCGAATGGGATGCACATTCATTCACCTTTTTGTTGTTCGGAACCGGCAAGGCTTATGCTAAAGATCTTCAATACTTCCTGCTGGATCTATGACGCAGAACAGTGGAACTCTTCCTGCCGTTTGCGACTTCCCCTGGGCGTTTCAGTAGCTGGTCAGAGGTGTCTTCAAAGAGGATACTTCTAAAAGAGCAAAATTTCCTACAGCGTGCACATGTCGCCAGGCATGTCTCGCCACTGTAGTCTTGGGTGCGACCGCCCCATCCTCGAGCCAGACAGGCACGATACCTGCGTCACATGTCTGGGTCTCCAGCATGCTGAAGTAGCATTCATGTTAACGGTATTGCGGTCACGGCACAACACAGTTTGCTTCCTGCTCGACAGCGGCTAACAAGCCGGCAGCGAGTGGCAGAGGTTCCCGGTGGGTGTAAATCCATTGCAGCATTGCTGCAGACCGCCCAGGCCCCGTCACGCTCACCGAACCTGTCTCCTATGGGTGTCGCCAGACAGTCCCATCGCGTAACCACACCATGGCCTGCAGAGGATCAGATTTCAGTTGCAACATCGGGTGGCGACTTCCTGACATCAGACGCTGAGGGCTCCCGGCTACGACCTGTCGAGCCCAGGACGAGGCGTCCTCGGTACGGTTGCCTTTGCATCATCTTAGCAAATGCTCTGCATTAAGTTAAATGCATTGTAAACGCAAAACTCTGCAGGTTCAATTAACTTTGACATGGTATATTATTCCAAAACATTGTGTAGGGTACAATGAAATTGGGACTAGATTAAATTTATAGAAATGCTTGTTGCAATTGAGCCCATTTATAACATTATCGACTCGTCAATTAATCTAGGCCATGTCCCAGGACCCTTTAAGATGGCTGTAATTAAGCCTCTAATCAAGAAACCAAATTTAGACCCCAATGAACTATACACCGATTTCAAATCTCCCATACCTGTCTAAAATACTAGAAAAAGTAGTGTGCACTCAGTTGTGCTCTTTCTTACAAAATAACAACATGCACGAAAAATTTCAGTCAGGTTTTAGACCGCATCATAGCACTGAAACTGCGCTCGTTAAAATTACAAACGACCTGCTTATAGCATCAGATAAAGGTAACATCTCACTCCTGGTCCTGCTTGACCTTAGTGCTGCGTTCGATACCGTAGACCATAACATACTTCTAGATCGCTAACACAATTATACCTGTATTGAGGGACAGGCACTACAATGGTTCAGATCTTATTTGTCAGTCAGACATCAATTTGTACATTTAAATGGGGAATCATCAAATCTAACGCAAGTAAATTATGGATTACCGCAGGGATCGGTTCTGGGACCCGTGCTGTTCTCCATATACATGCTGCCCCTCGGAAACATTATTAAAAAACATGGAATTAGCTTCCATTGCTATGCAGATGATACTCAGCTATATATCTCATCAAGACCAGATGATTCCTCCCAGCTATCCAAATTGGCAGAGTGCATTGTAGATATAAAACATTGGATGACCTGTAATTTCCTTCTTTTAAATTCGAATAAAACAGAAATATTACTTATCGGATCAAAGACACGCAAACCGGATATTTCTGATTATAAACTGCAAGTTGAAGGATGTACTGTTACTTCAACTAATACTGTAAAAGATCTAGGCGTTATATTAGACAGCAACTTGTCATTTCGAAATCACATCTCAAATGTCACAAAAACAGCCTTTTTCCACCTAAGAAATGTTGCCAAGTTACGAAATATTCTATGTGTTGCTGACGCGGAGAAGCTTATTCATGCATTTATGACCTCAAGACTTGACTACTGTAATGCGCTACTTAGTGTTTGTCCTGCATCATCAATAAACAAACTACAGTTAGTTCAGAACGCAGCTGCCAGAGTTCTAACCAGGTCCAGAAAATACCATCACATAACCCCAATGTTATCAACCCTTCACTGGCTACACATTAAGTATCGTATTGACTTTAAAGTTATTTTAATCACTTGTAAAGCCTTAAAGGGTTTAGCCCCTACCTACCTAACAGAGCTTCTATCACACTACAACCCATCACGCTCTCTAAGATCTCAAAACTCACGACTTTTGATAACACCTAGAATAACTGAATCCACCAAAGGGGGTCGAGCTTTCTCATACGTAGCACCTAAACTCTGGAATAGCCTCCCTGATATTATTCCAGGATCAGACACACTCGCCCAATTTAAATCTAGACTAAAGACACATCTTTTCAGCCAAGCATTCACTTAATGCAAAATATGCTAAATAAACCACCAGGAGATGCTGACATTAGATATTATTTACTAGAATAATTTAACTTATTATATAAAACACCATGTAGCGTGTTTTACCCTTTTTGGTTTTTTTTTATTTCCCTGTAAAGTTGTTTTGGAACAATGCAAATTGTGAAAAGCGCTTTATTAATAAAATTCAATTGAATTGAATTGAATTGAATATAAAAAAATATTGATTAAAATATAATATTAAAATAGTGGCATTTATATAAATTTTTATCAATAGTATATAATCAAATAGAAAGAAACTAGTAACTTGCTGCTTGAGTAATTTTTTCATTGCATGGTTTTACTCGAGTGATTTTTTAAATATTGACTTTTACTTTTACTTTAATAACAATGTCTAGTTACTGGTACTTTTACTTGAGTAAAGATTTTGGCTACTCTACCCACCTCAGCTTCCTTGTGTTGATAATACGGTAAAGGCCTCCACATGTTAGCTGAATCTCACAAAATCTTTTAGATAAACCAGACGATCTCCTTCTTACATTTAAATGTTTTGTTCTTATTGTATGATCCATTTGGATGACTTTATATTGTTGATGTGATACTCGTTAGCTGGTGTTTCGAGCTAAAAGGAGAGAGGGGTCAACAGACACACACACACACACACAAAACCTAGTATTTATATGATTTACTAATTTCTCATCTTTATTAAACCATAACACATTACATTTTATTGAGTAGGCCTGGAAATTTTGTGTCCTGTGATCTCATAGTTAATTGTATCTTGGCGTTCCCTCCAGTCCTACAGAACCGATCAATCCAATATTCGCGCTGAATATATACAGTACAGTACACAAACTTTACCAGCATACTGTAAGATGCATGTGAGAAGTTACTTTAGTCTTTACAATTGAAAGCTGTATTTGCTGGGCTTGGTTGACTGCCTTTTTATCCGAACCTGGACACCAGTTCGCCAAAATATACTGTTCTGAGGTTCACATCTACAGCTGGCTGTTTTTTTAGATGCTGGTCTGCAGGTCTCCATTTAGCAGCGTGTTTTGAGTTTCCGTCGGATCGTTCATCATACGTAACTTGTCCTGTCTGCTGTCAGTACGCTCAGTATCGTCCTGACCAGACACCTTTTTCAGACACAGGACATTCTGAAAACTTTTCTTGAAGTTCTCTGACAAGAATGCATATAATATGGGGTTTGCGCAGCTATTGGCGTATCCCAGCACCACGACGAAGGCAAACATGCTCCTTAAGAAGGGCGTCGTGCTGATGGTTCCAGTAACGGATGTCACGTTAAAGACGTAGAAGGGCAGCCAGCAGAACACGAAGACGGCGACCAAGACAGACACCATGCGCGTCACCTTCCTCTCCGAGCGCTTCCGTTTGGTGGAGCCAACCCTGATGCCGGAGGACTTCACTTTGATGATAATGAGCAAATAGCACAGACAGATGACCATGAGTGGCAGAAAAAAGCCCAGGATAAAGGTGTAGAACATGAAGGCTGTGTAGTAGGCCTCCTGTGGCTCCGGCCATACAATGGTGCAGAAGCAGCCATCCGGCTGGGTGATCAAGCCACTGTAGATGACGATGGGAAGGTTAACTAGTAGTGACACCACCCACACGGTCAGATTTATGATCTTGGCAACGTTGGGCTTCCTCCACTTGGTGGATTTTATGGGCTGCACCACGGCCAAATACCGATCAATGCTCATCACCATCAGGCAGAAAATACTGGTGAACTGATTGAGAGAATCCACAGTCATTACCAACCTGCACAGAGCCCACCCAAATGGCCAATGCACGAGTGCCAGCTGAGTGGCGATGAAGGGCAAACTCAACATGAACATCACGTCTGCCACAGCCAGGTTCAGGATGTAGATGTTTGTAACGGTCTTCATCTTGGCATATCTCAGGATTACGTAGATGACCAGAGCATTTCCACAGAGACCAACGGCACATACCACAAAATACATGAAGGTGATGACTACTATGGGACTTCTGGTCAAGCTGTGGTCCGATTCATTTCTTGGTCCTACTTCAGAAACGTTGCCCAATCTAACGGCATCAACCATGGGGAACTCTGAGACGTTCCTCTGCAGGTTACTCGGCGAGAATGAAAATGTCCAGGAATCCATTGCAAAGTCCCCTTAGATTCTAGAATCGACCTAAAGAATCGACACAATGGGGGTAAATGGACACTCTGTATTGTTTAAAGGGGACCCAGTGTATAGAGAGATGTATGGCTTAATATGTTCTAATAGCCTTACACTACAAGCATTTGTTGTTATTAACACAAAATATTTTCAATAAAAAACACCTAAATGTAATACTCATTTTAACCTAAGGAGGCCGCCATGTTCTTGTTTGGTGATGCAAAATGGTTAGGCAGCCAAACTAAACACAGACACACTAATCAGTTCTTCAGTAAATATAAAAAATGTTAAATTGTGAAGGTAGACAACTGTAAATTATAATACAAGAAATTACCCTTTAATTGACAGTTATATGTTGTTCACGTAAATACAAGAACACTAGATAGGTTTTACATGATTGCTTTGAACATTTCTTTTATTTTACACTAAAAACCCCTTAAAACAACAAGTGGAGAACACAAACAGACTAAACAGAAAATCAAAATTTTTGCTACAGATGTATGCTGTTAGAAGTATGTTTTTGTACAATCAACACAAACTCTAGTCTCTCCGTCAACATTACATGATTACATTACAATTTTAATTAGTTTAAATTCAAACTCCTCATTAATGTTTTAAAATGATCATTAAAATTGATATTACTATATTTCGTTACACTGTACTTGTATATGACAATAAAGTTGAATCTAATCTAAAGTTGAATCTAATATGAAATTCAACAATTAAAAGCCTTTTTTATTTTTATTGTACTTAAAAAGGGCAATTCAACTTCACAAGTAAGCAGTTTTGTTTCTATTTACAGAAAGAAACTGCTATGGTTGTCCAATCAGTGCCACGACTTTGCATAATATGAATACCCTGAAGTCATCTTTTGTAGGCTCAGGCGCGTCGCACCCGTGGGGGGTTTTCACACCCACACATTTCCCAGTGAGAGGGTTCAACATTGCAGTTTTCTGCAGTTTTTCCGCAGTTTTGCACAAACGCCTTACTACAGTCACTCACTCTTCCGTTTCTCTGGCCGATTTACGGTCTGCGCTCGCTGCCTGCGGCTGTCTCCTCTTCACCCCTCCTCTCAAACATGACACCGGCTTTGAGTGTGACCGGCTGATGATTGGCTGTGTGGAACTAATGGTTATTTACATGATAAATCTCCCTTTTCCAGGTACTTTGAATTTTCTATAACAACCGCCTCGCTATACATTATACGCTTATTACATGGCTACCTACCAAATAAATCAATAATTTGACACAAAATATTGATTTAAAAAGGAGTTTATTGATTTAAAAACTATTATATTGCCTGAGTGAACAGAACTGCATCCATAGCAACGCTTTGTTTTTCATGGCAACGGTGTGTTATACTTCGCAGCTGTCTTAACAGGCCGCAGTAATTTTAAGCCAAAATGGCGTCAACCTTGAACAAATTGCAACAGAAGCAAACTCAACTGATTTTGTATCCTCAATATGTCCTGAGTAAGAGAAAAAAGCCCCGAAGGATTATTATAGTATTTGTGATTCTTTAGCAAGTCTACTGTTGTGTATTTTTTGTGTTTTTATACTTTTCTAGTATCACTCATTTAAATGGGAAGCTTTGTATATCTTGTATGTTAAACTTTTTTTACCCCTCTGTCATTGTATCCATCGTTTTTATTGTATCCATCGTTTTTATTGTTAATAAACAAATCACATCCATCCCCCTCACTTTTGAAAAGCTTGCTACGCCTCTGTGTAGGCTACCTGTAGGCTTTGTTTGTATAGCGTTTTAACGTTACCCTTTTAATATATGGTCTAACCTCACACATTAATAGTGCACTAATTCACTTGTTCTTTAAATGTTCTGGGATACGATTTAGCAGTCTTTTGTGCTGCAAAAGTGTATTTGAGGCTAAATTTATTTACATTTACATTTATTCATTTGGCAGACGCTTTTATCCAAAGCGACTTACAAGTAGTTTTATACAGTGTCACATTACTGCAGATCAATCAGGGGTAAGGTGTCTTGCTCAAGGGCCCTTCAGTCATGACCTGCTGAGACTGAGATTTGAACCTTCTGATCACAAGCTCAACGCTCTAACCACTAGGCCACAGCTGACCGCTGAAATTTATATCAATATAATTTAAATTATATATATTTATATCAGGTTATTGTTCAAGTTGTGCATCCTATATGACGTTCCATCATACTTTTATGTCTTTGGACTTTCAATTGTCCAGTGGGTGCAAAAACATTGAATAATATAGAGTTTATTTTGTTACAACCGAGGAACAAGATATTCAATTGTTACGACTCGGATTGCTAAATATTATATCCCTCTCTAATAAAGCACTTTTTGTTAACAGATCATAAACTAGACTATATGTCTGAGAGAAACATGGCTAAAGCCAGATGATCATTTTACATAAATGAGTCTGTCCCCCAAGATTATTATTATAAACACGAGCCTCAGAGGGGGAGGTGTTGCTGCACTTTACCGTAACTCTTTTAGCATTTCCCAGAAGTCTAATCCTAAACACAATTCTTTTGGTACTTGATGCATCAATACCTAATACTAAGGACAAAACATCTTTAAAATTTATTCTGGCTATTGTCTATAGGCCTCCAGGGCACCACACAGATTTTATTAAAGAATTTGGTGGGTTCTTATCAGAACTAGTACTGGCTGCAGACAGAGTCCTTGTTGCTGGGGACTTTAACATTCATGTAGATAATGATACAGATGCTTTAGGAATGGCTTTTAAAGACACTCTTAACTCCATGGGCGTTAGTCAACATGTGTCAGGACCTACTCACCTTCGTAATCATACTTTAGATTTAATATTGTCTTACGATAGAAACGTGGGCGAAGTAAAAATCCTTCAGCAGAGCGAAGACATTTCGGATCATTATCTGGTGTCATGATTCCGCTATCATGTCATGTTTATTCTTGGTCTTGCAGCGGAGTGGGTGGGTGAGTGAGTGAGTGATTGAGTGAGTGAGTGAGTGTGTGTGTGTGTGTGTGTGTGTGTGTGGAGTGAGTGAGTGTGTGTGTGTGGAGTGAGTGAGTGAGTGTGTGTGTGTGTGTGTGTGTGTGTGTGTGTGTGTGGAGTGAGTGTGTGTGTGTGTGTGTGTGTGGAGTGAGTGTGTGTGTGTGTGTGTGTGTGGAGTGAGTGAGTGTGTGTGTGGAGTGAGTGTGTGTGTGTGTGTGTGTGTGTGTGTGTGTGTGTGAGTGTGTGAGTGAGTGAGTGAGTGAATGAGTGTGGAGTGAGTGAGTGTGTGTGTGTGTGTGTGTGTGGAGTGAGTGATTGAGTGAGTGAGTGAGTGTGTGTGTGTGTGTGTGTGTGTGTGTGGAGTGAGTGAGTGTGTGTGTGTGGAATGAGTGAGTGTGTGTGTGTGTGTGTGTGTGTGTGTGTGGAGTGAGTGTGTGTGTGTGTGTGTGTGTGTGTGTGTGTGTGGAGTGAGTGTGTGTGTGGAGTGAGTGAGTGTGTGTGTGGAGTGAGTGTGTGTGTGTGTGTGTGTGTGTGA
>NC_136769.1:25607829-25787829 GCF_947034865.1 Barbatula barbatula | reverse complement strand
TCTACGTGTTGCTGGTCTTACGACGTGGTGTAGCGGACTGTCCCTTTTCATGTGACTTCCCCTGGGCGTCTCGGCAACTTCCAAAGCATCTCTCTAAAGAGCGGGCCCTTTTCAGGGCTTAGTGTTTCTTCAGCGCGGCATGTCCCGCTGTGCTCGTGGGTGCGGCGCACTCATCGAGGAAGGGGACGGACACGATGTCTGCCTCAGGTGCCTTTCAGGGCCTGGTGCCCACATTCTCACAGAAAGAGCTTTCTCTCTCCCTGGGTCTTTCTCATAGCCGCTCTCACCCTCCGCAGGACGGTGCTCGGCAACCCCACGTTGTGTTCCGGCGAGACACACGGTTGGGTGTAACTCTCAGTGGCCACCAGCACCCTCAGTCAGACGGTGCGGTGTGCCGCGATATCGCCCGGCAGGCACCTCGACAGAGCCGCTCTCCTCCCCGAGTCTCCTCGAGTCTTTACGAAGGTCGTGGAGGCCGCCCTCACTCCCCTCAGTGAGCAGGGGGTGCGCAACCCCTTCCGTGTTGTGTCCAGTGCGCGCTGCGCCTCTGCTTGGACCGCACGCAGAGCTTCAGGAGCTCTGAGCAGCTTTTTGTCTGTTTTGGGAGGTCAGCACAAGGGGAGGGCTGTCTCCAAACAGAGGTTGGCGCACTGGATCGTGGACGCCATCAATGGCTTACCGATCACAGGATCTCCCGTGCCCGCTTGCAGTGAGGGCACACTCCACCAGGGGTGTGGCCTCCTCGTGGGCACTGGCTCAGGGCGCCCCTCTGGCAGACGTATGTAGAGCTGCAGGTTGGGCTACGCCCAGCACCTTCGCGAGGTTCTACAGCCTCCGCGTGGAACCGGTATCAGCCAGAGTCTTACGAGACACCGCCAGGTACGTCCGGCAGCCAGTGGGCGTACGCCTGCGATAGCGCCCCTCCCTAGGTGAGAAGCGGCGCTATCTAGCCTCCCCTCTTCCCCCCACGTGGGTGAAGAGTAGGCATTCCATCCATCACTAAGCACTCCTCGGCGGCGGGCCCGGCGGAGCGGCCCTGCCTCCCTTGGCCTGTTTTTGAGCTCTAGCAGTGACTCAAACAAGGCCTAGTGCTCCACACGTAGTAACCCCCCCACAGGGTGGTTCCGTCTGTTGTCTTCTCATGAATGGCTCTCAATCGATGGCCCATGACCTCTCCCAGGTGTACTTCACCTGCTTGCGACACCCTCTCGTGTCTGCATGTCTCCCACGTGCTCTCCCCTATCCGGTGAGACCGTGTGTGAATCTCCACTAAAGCTCCTCCCTGCGGTAGGACGTGGTCTCCGTAGCGCGTTCCCTCAGGGGGGAATGACGCTTCCCAGTGGCCCTTACGGTGCCGGGCGGCTTCTCGCTGTTTAGAAAACTAGGCCGCCGTCCGTGACGGCCGGTGGTAGGGGCTCCCATCTTTTTTAGAAAGCTCTGGACTCCTTCCCTTCCACTGGAAGGTTACAATTCTTGCTAGCGCTCACGTCTGACACGCCCAGGCCAGTCAGCGTCGCTTCACGAGGAATTGTGACGCGGAACAGCGCTGTGGCGTTTTCCGAGGAACCCCATTCTGTCGACACAACGTCGAGAGACCGACAGAAAGGAAACGTCTCGGTTAAGTATGTAACCTCCGTTCCCTGATGGAGGGAACGAGACGTTGTGTCCTTCATGCCACAACACTGGCCGCCCGTTGCAGCAGTCGGGGCAAGATCCTCAGGCTCCTCAGCACAAAAGGTGAATGAATGCGGCACTCCGGCTCCCTTTTATACCCGGATATCCGGGGGCGGAGTCCGGCATGCAAATTTCATTCGCCAATTTTCATTGGCCTGTTCAAGTCAGTCAGAGAAGGTAGGTTCTCAAGTCAAACCCCATTCTGTCGACACAACGTGTCGTTCCCTCCATCAGGGAACGGAGGTTACATACGTAACCGAGACGTTTCCCTCTGAGGTTTTTTTTTCTCCTCCAATGTTTTGGGTTCCTCGCCACCGTTTGCACCGGTTGCCTGGCCAGGCGGCTGCTAGAATTTGATAGTTTTATTTCAATAACACAGCATATAGGAATTTGAAGTCTGTCTGATATTTGACCTGTGTTTTGACCTGCATAACCTTATATTTTCTTGTACAGCTGCTTTGTAACAATGAAAACTGTATAAAGCTGACTTGACTTTTTTGAAAGTTGGATGCCTAACGATTATATCGATACTGACAATGTTTTACTACATTTACCTGGTAGGACTTTGGCCTTTTTTCTTTTTGATGTTTACAATGGTTCAGTTCACTTTAAATCGCAGATTTGCTTTTCAGTACAATGCTAATTGTCTAATACTGGCGTTATGCTCAAACTTTGTGTTGAAAATTAATTAAGTTAACTTACGAACCTATTTTATGTCTTGAATATGTTTCTGTACTTTTAGTCTATATGGTACTTCACCTGTAGTAATTTAAGCAGCCAACAAACTATTACATATAATAAAAACGATTCGATTTTATTTTTACAGAAACTTGTTAAACTGTTAAAACTGTTAAACTGATTCCATATTTCTGTATTGTCCTAGAGAAAGTACTTTATGGTGTAACATTTTTTAAATTGGAATGCTTTTTCATATTTGTATATTTTTCCGTATGCATTCGATTTTCATGTATGTTTCATGCATTAACATTCTCCAACAAATAAAATGCTCTTCTGTTAATTATTAAAAATGTTTGGTTGGCATTCTTGAACTGTTTAGAAGGGAGAAATATGGTTTGTTAAAATGTGACTTTACAACTTTTTTGATATATAAATAAAATTGTAGCCTTGCAAAAAGTGTCCTAATTGTTTAGGTTGTTTTACAGTGGATTTCTGGTAACCACAGCTGCCAGTTCTTTACCGTATATTATACAGATCACTCTTAAATGTGCCATAAACTGATTAACATTTCTACCGTATTTTTTACAGTAGATTTCGGTCACATAGCTACCAGCTTTTACCGTAAATTTCACAGTCCACTTTTTGTGTTCCGTAAACCAAATAACATTTTCTCTGTATTTGTTACGGTGGATTTCTGGCTACCACAGCTGCCAGTTTTCACCGTAAATTTTACGGATTTTTTTTACAGTGTATATATATATATATACGTATAAAATGCTAAAATAATAAAGTAAATAAAGACGCTATTTGGTTTCACTATTTTAATATTGTCAGAAACAATACAAACATAATTTAGAATCTATTACATGCAGGATGTTTTAGCCATTATACAATGCATTTTATCCATATTTTGACTTTTTGTTGTTGATTTCTCAACATCAGTAGCATAACGTTATTGTCTTCTCTCTCTCAGTCATTAGCTGACGGGGGCTATTATTCATGTGTGCTCTAATACAAAATAAATAACAAAACCGCAAGCATCTTATTATTGTGTTTATCAGTATATTCTAATAATGTATAAAGAACACGATTATGATGGATGCTGATGTCTTAAATACTCTTAAATGCCTTAAAGGCGTCAGTTAAAAGCTATGATTTAATGCACGCCTACCTTGAACAGACGCTTACTGCTACTGAACGTTTTCTTCTTTTATGGCAGGCAGGCTGGCTTGTGTAAGGAGGACATACCGCCACCTACTGTCCCTGTGTGTTTATATATCTGATCTTTTGTTTTACGTCTCATATTTTACTGTTATATATGGAAAACGTGTGCGCTTTACTGTAGCGTAAATAGAACGGGTTTAGGTTGCAACCATTGGACATCACAGATTTTGACTCAAAAACAAAGGTCTCTATGTAAAAATATTTTTATGAATACTGTTTATTCATAGTTTATGAACACTGTGACAGTTGCACTGTTTTTTTATTTCACGTTTATAAAGTCAATGCCATTGTTAATATATTAAGCCATACATCATTCTAAACTAAATGTTCCTTTTAACATAATCACCCTAAAGGGTTGGAATGAAAATTCGGTCATGAATTTCTCACCCTCAAGTCGTTCCACAACCGTAAGCCCTCCGTTCATCTTCAAAACACAAATTCAGATTTTCATTAGATCCTATAGCTTTTCGTCTTCGGGGTGAGTGATTCATGACAGAATTTTCATTGCTTTAAGAGTTCATTATGCAAGCAAAATCTTGACAACAGCATTTCTGTCCGCTGCCTACATACTGCTCTCAAATGAACCTCAGATTTGGATCTCAACAGAAATAATTACAATCATATATTTGTTGATAGAAAACGAGTACTCTTGTCTTTTGATTGTTAACGCACTAAACATGGTCCTTGAAGCTCACTGAGTGAACCAATTACACTTCATAAAGTCAAAAGAAGAGGAGAGAGAGTTAGAGGGGGACGAGGAAGAGGACATTCACAAATCATTTCAGCTATGTTCACTAGTTCAGTTTTTCAGCTTTCAGTGATCGATGCTTCAACGCTGGGATAAATGTGAGATACTGTATGTGAGAGACAGCAGATGGCTGTAGATATCAGAAGTCTGTTCAGTGTCAGAGAGAGAGAGAGAGAGATATAAAGAAATGTGTTTGAGTGAATGTGAAAGATGAAATTATTTCATGTTCATATATCCTGCAGTCAAATCAATGAGTCACATTCACACTGTCATTTCAAAATTCACACTCAGAATATGAATGTAGGGAGGCAGAAATGATTCACAATATTGCAGTATGTGTAGAATAAACACAGTATCCATTAACATGGTTTTTGATATTACGATTATTGACAATTAAGATCAGGATTTCACTCTTTCAGTTCAAGTCTTTTAAAGCGTTCATTATTCCAGATTATTTCATCTAACAGCGGACATGCAGTTAGTACAGACAAAGAATGACTCAAAATGCATTAGAAATGAACTGCTCTTACCTACAGAATGATGTTCAATTGATGTGCAGTTCTTTGTTCAAGAAGCATTGCGTCCAGATGTGATACACATCCGAAACAAACCCTTTATAACATCCAACACAAACAAAATTCTCATCTGATCTGATATAGATATAGACACTGCATGAGAGTTGTGTAAACCTGTGTGGCGATATGAGAGAGAGCGTGAGAGAGAGAGACCGATAGAGAGAGCGAGAGACCAATGACAAGTAGGATAAGAGAGAGGACAAAATGATTATAATAAAATACATCAAAGATATATTTATATAATAAACCTAAATGTTACCATTATAAAGAATAAAAATGATTTCCTTCAAAAACAGAACACAACGCTCCGTGACTGCACCAAATCTACTTATGAATATTGCAAATTAAGCTTCACCCAAAATAAAATTCAATAATTGAGAGGTAAACTTCATACCACGCCTGTATTTAGAACCCAAAATGAAAGTCTCTGCAGAGAATAATGCATTAAAACAATTTAAAAGCGCAAACAAACGCTGTAACCTTACAAACTCTACAAAAGCATGAAATACGGTTTCTCTTTCAGAGCAGAAAGGACATCTTTTTGGTTTAAAACAGAAACGAAAGAGTTAACGGCAATAATTCCATGCAGTACTCGCCACTGAAAGTCTCCTATCCTTTTAGTTAAAGGCGGTTGAAATATTGATCTCCACTCATCTAAACCAAAATAAGAACGCCATGGCTTATGAGCTTTACTTTCAAGTTTCGTTTCTGTTAAAAACTATGACAGACGCTTTATAGAGAGTTTTACCTGTGGCTGACAATAAGTCCAACCATGAAGATTACCAAGTTTTTAAAAGAAGACCTGTGCACTCATCTAGCTTAAGTAACACTTTTAAACAAGGAAAAAAGTATTGGGCTTTAGGGGTGCTTTCCCCAGAATAATAGTCTTTTAAAATGTTTTCCTCTTCACTTGTGAGTGCAGCTTTCAATAAACACAGAAAGATGGAAACAGTACGTATAGACGTAATGCCCAAATGCTGAGATGTTGAACAAGCATTCTCTAAAACTGGGCCAGCCAACGTCAGCATCTGTCCTAAAGTGAAAGTTCTGGATTTTTGAAGTCCATACATACAAAAGCGTCTGCCAAATGAATAAATGTAATGTAAATATTGCAGCTGTTAGAGACATTCAAATGAGCTCCAAGTATTAAAGGCTCCTCCAGCAGCCAAAATAGAGAATGTGAGCTTTTGAATGTAAAATAAGTTCCAAAGTTCAAAAAGATTCCTGTAGAAAACTGGCACCTTAGATAAATCCATTCTGTTTATCTAATCCAAGATGTCCGTAGTTTTGTATTTTGTAGCTCACCAACTGAAATATGATGAATCATCAAAAAGTCTTTGTAAAAAAACAACTCAATTATGTTCCTTCCTCCAAAGGAATGACATCAATTAAGTTTCCAGTCTGGATTTAGAGCACATCACAGTCAAGAGATGATTATGAGTAAGAGTGATTTATGATTATGATTTAATGACTTAATGTTACAATCAGTATACATTTTAAATGATTATTTACATAAAAATACTTTTATAGCATGTTTAAGAATACTTTTCAACCTTTTTCAGCAATATAATATCCAGTAATGTCCATGAGGCCTGAGGCCTAAAGTTTAAATAAAGTTCAGAGGATGGGGTACAGAAAACTTAGGTACCTTCCTCTGACCAGCACAGCTGGGTACGGAAAACTTAGGCACTTTCCTATGACCAGTGTATTATAGAATGCATTTGTCTGAGCAATTTTTGGAAACTATAAGATCAACATTCCACATCAAGCGTCAGCTGTGCATGCACCGGTCTCGCATCTCTCATGGTGGAGCTTTGGGAGCATAAAAGGACGAGCGACAGCAGTGTATGACGAGAGAGGACCAGGCCTGGACGTTATGTTGTGTTTTATTATGTTTGTGTGGCCGGCAGTGAGGGCGCTGCTGGCATTTTAAGTTTGTTTGTTTTGTTTTATTAAAAGCTTGTTGAGTTGTGTTGAGTTTGTTTTAATTTTCCTCATGCTTTCGGGAATGATAGAGATACAGATGAAATGGCAAGGATTTCCTCGGTCAGCCCTTAATCTGATTTACTTCTCTTTTGAAATTCTGGACCTTCTTTTATATAACACTACAGGGCTCCAGACTAACTTTTCCTAGGGGCAATGTAGCCCCTGAGCAGTGTTGCCAGATTGGGCGGTTTTGAATTTCATTGTGTGGGTAATAATTGGCTTGGGCGGGTGGACAAAATTTGGGCGGATTTGGAATCAGTTTGGCGGGTTTGAAACATGTACATTGTATAGGCTCATTATTTAACAAAAACCCAAGTGTGTGTGTACTCCATCCAATTAGTAATCGTGACGTTACTAAACACGCCCACTGACGAGGTCGCAGCTTGCAGGCTGGCCCGCGGCTTTTACCCAATCATGAGTGATAGTTTGCCACCGCCAAATGTTACAGGAAAGAGTGGGACTGCTTAAAGATGACACCAAAAATTTAATGGGATTGCTACTTCTTTCAAGTTTAATGAATGTTAGCTCATAATAATAGTAAAAATAATAATATTTGGAGTATAAAATGTAATTTAAATACACATCGTTATTAAGGAATTGTGCATGTGAATGATCCTTAAACTAAATCTACACTATAAAAGTACATTGTGTGTGGTCTGAGGGCGGGGCCATAGATGTGAACGTCTTATGTCTTCATTTTTGTTACTGGTTCTGTTGCTGCGTATCGCTAGCCATAGCATGGTACATTAATTGTGGCATTTAATATTTGGTTAAATTTGACATTTCTTTAGTCAAATATTTTGAGCGGTTTGGTGTGCGTTTGGGCGGGTATTGGACTGGTTTTTGGGCTGGAAACCATCAACTCTTATCTGGCAACACTGCCCCTGAGTGACATTTGTAGGAGCGTAAGCAGAAAATTCAGGGGCACATCTTAAATCAGCCTGCAATGCAATTATTGAAAATGTTAACTGAAATAGCTGTATTACCGGAAAATAGTTATAATAATAAATAGACTTATCTCACGGAAAGAGGGATAAGACATTACTCAATAGCAGGTATGTATGGAATCTGCAGACTTTTTTTTATTTCGTGCTAAAATATTGGAAAAAATGCAGAATTTATCGTTTGAAAGGAGGAAGAGCCTACAGAGAAACTTTAAGTGCTAAGTAAAGAGACTCTGAATACACCAGAAAAAAATTGTACTCTGAATTCAATTGAACCAACAGAAAATGTGCATGTCATTTTGTATGAAAAAGTATATATTTCATTGTGTAAAGTGTTAAAGCAAAATGAAAGGGCTCGTCTTATGTTCTTATGATTAATTTATTGTGTATTAATGAAAAATTTTCATATTCTCCTTCCTAGTGGAACATTCTTCCCAATGCGGTCCGGTCAACCACATCTCTCACAACCTTCAAAAAACGACTTAAAACCATCTCTTCAGTGAATACTTGACAGACAAATGAAAAAAAAAAAACTTGTATTAGCACCTAATGTACTATTGCTCTTTTGTGACATATCGCATATTGCTCCTTGAACTCTTTGTAAGTCGCTTTGGATAAAAGCGTCTGCCAAATGACTAAATGTAAAATGTACATATTCACAACACAATAACTTCACATAAACGTCTTTTATTCTTGTTGTGATCGGATTGGAAATGATTCAGCGCCATCTCAAGTCCAATCATTTAGAGATGTGGCCTTGACAATGCTGGTCCCATTGTTAGGTGTAATGCATACAAGATTTTCCTCCATCAAATTCCAGTTTATGAGAGCATCTCTTAATCTCTTGCACCAAAACTTCACCAGTGTGGTCCTCAGGGAAAAACCCAGTTTGTAGGCACCTACTACTCATCTCAAAATCAGCAGTAATGAAATGGACCGTTACGCTCATATATGGTTCCATTGCTCTGCTGAAAAAAAAATTGCTGTGAAATAATCGTGCAGCTCTATATGGATGTGTGGGAAATTACATTTGGGCGAGGCATCTTTAAAAACAGTGTAATGAATGAATCATTTACATCATTGAACAGAATAAAGACATTAATAAAGGTTTGGAACAACTTTAGGGTGAATAAATGATGACAGAATTATAATTTTTCCTTTAAGGCTTTAAGCTTTTTGACTTCTAGCATAAAAATGATTTCAGAGGATGTCAAAACTTTTTATCTATTGAAATGGCCCAGATTACAATGGCGGGATTAGAGTGTTTCCAGACATGTCCATGTGAAAACTCATAGCATTAAACCTCAATCTGTCCAGCTTCAAAGTATGGGATTTATTTTACATATCAGGAAGAACAGAGCAGATCTCAACGTACTGTATTCAGTTAACACACTTATACATCAGTTAATGGAGACTATGAGGGGAAAAAGTGGGAGAGTAGTTCATTTTCAAAATAAATGTTCATGATAATTTACTCATCCTCATGTCATCCAACATGTTTGTGTATTTTTTTATTTAGTCTTAATAAATTTAGGTTTTTGATGAAAACATTCCAGGATTTTTCTCCATGTAGGAGAAGTGATAAGTCAGTCAAGTCAAGTCAGCTTTATTTCTATAGTGCTTTTTACAATTTTCATTGTTACAAAGCAGCTGTACAAGAAAAAATGACTATAAGTAAAACATAAAAGGTTATGGAATTCAAAACACAGGTCAAATATCAGACACACAATAAATTCCTATATGCAGTGTTAATTAAATAAGACTAACAAATTCTAGCAGCCCCCCCGGCCAGGCAAAACAGTGCAAAACAGTATGCAAACGGTGGCGAGGAACCCAAAACTCCATTGGAGGAGAAAAAAAACCTTGGAGGGAAACCAGGCATAACCAGGGGATTCCAGTTCCCCTCTGGCAAAAACTGCTGCCTCCTGCACAAGCTCAACAGTGCTTGCACAACAAGGCAAAAATAAAAAACATTTGATTTAAAATTATCATTAATAATCTAATAGTGGCTGAAGTTTTGTAGGGACGTCACTTCCTTCGTCCAGCATTTGTCAGGTCTAGGAATGGATTGCGCCCTGCCCGCTCCGCTCTTGTAACCTTGGAACAATGAGACAAGACTGGCTGAGATTAGAGTACTGTTCTGCACTCTTTGATGCAACAAATGCATCAGTTGTTATTGGAAGTGTCCCTGGTTCCGGTTGATCTAACTAGTGCAGCCTAGATCTTTGAAATACATATATTATGATAATGTAGTGTATGCAAGATTAAAAAGATGCGTCTTTAGTCTAGATTTAAACTGACAGAGTGTGTCCGCCTCCCGGACATTGCAGGGAAGACTGTTCCAAAGTTTAGGCGCTAGATAAGAAAAGGATCTGCCGCCTGCACTTGATTTTGAAATTCTAGGTATTACCAACTGACCTGACGCCTGAGAGCGTAGTGCACATGATGGACTATAATACGTAAGAAGTTCTCTCAAGTAGTGAGGAGCTAAACCATGCAAGGCTTTATAGGTAATAAGCAAGATTTTAAAATTTATGCGATGCTTTATAGGTAACCAGTGCAAGGTTGACAGAACCGGGCTAATATGCTCATACTTTTTTGTACGTGTAAGAACTCGAGCTGTCGCATTTTGGACCAGTTGGAGTTTTTGTAATAGGCCTGCAGGGCAACCACCTAATAGTGCATTACAGTAATCTAGTCTTGATGTCATAAAGGCATGTATAAGCTTCTCCGCATCTGATGATGACAGCATATGACGTAATTTAGATATATTTTTAAGATGGAAAAATGCAATCTTACAGGTGTTGGCGACCTGGTTCTCAAATGACAGAGTACTATCGAATATAAAGCCAAGATTCTTAGCTGAAGATGAGGGTTTTATGGAAAATCCATCAATAGTTCATAAAATTCATGGTTGTTCCGTAGGGCGGTTTTCGGTCCGATAAGTAGCACTTCAGTTTTGTCCGAGTTCGGTAATAAAAAATTGCTACTCATCCACTTTTTTATATCGACTATGCATTCCACTATTCGATGGAATTGCTGTGTTTCGTGAGGCTTCCAAGAAATATAAAGTTGCGTATCATCAGCATAGCAGTGAAAGTTTATTCCGTGTCGCTTTATTATATCTCCTAGGGGTAACATGTATAATGCGAAGAGTGTAGGCCCTAGTACTGAGCCCTGTGGTACACGGTACTGGACTTGCGATTTGCGTGATACCTCATTGTTTATTTTTACATATTGGAAACGGTCGCAGAAATAAGATCTAAGCCATTTCAAAGCTATTTCCTTAATACCGACATCATTTTCAAGTCTATGTAGGAGCATGCTGTGGTCAATGGTGTCGAATGCAGCACTAAGATCTAGCAGCACCAATAAGGAGATACAACCTCGGTCAGACGCCATAAGCAGATCATTTGTAACTCTAATCAGAGCAGTCTCTGTACTGTGATGTGCTCTAAATCCAGACTGGAAATCTTCATTAATCTCATTCCTTTGGAGGAAGGAACATATTTGAGTTGAGACTACTTTTAAGTCAACAGAAGTCTGCAGATGTACGCAAGTCTGCTATTTACTCGGTTTACTTTGTTTTATCTCTTGCCTAGACTGTTGCCTGTTGTTAGTTAAGATAATTTGTGCTTGTTTATTAAATCTACTCGTTAACTGAGTGCTAAGGTGTTAGCGTTTTTCTTCCGTAGGGGTACTGTGTTACTGAGGTCATATTAAATTGGCGTTAACTGCTCGTTACAGCTAGACATGATAGTTCCCTTTCTGTCAGTCTCTCGACGTTGTGTCGAGACTGAAAGAATGGGTTTTTCTCTGGAGAACCAGTCATCACCGACTCTTTGAAAAGGCCAATGAACTTGGAGAATAGGGCGGCACGCCCATTCATTCACCTTTTTGTTCTTCGGAACCTGCAAGGCTTATGCCGAGCGATCTTCGATTCTTCCTACTGGATCTACGACGCAGAGCAGTGGAACTCGTCCTGACGTTTGTGATTCCCCTGGGCGTTTCAGTAGCTGGTCGGAGGTGTCTAAAAGAGCATATTTCTAAAAGAGCAATTTATGCACATGTCGCCAGGCATGTTTCGCCACTGTAGTCTTGGTGCGACCGCACCATCCTCGAGACAGACAGGCACGATAACTACCTCACATGCTTCGGCATGCTAAAGTAGTGGTCGTGGTATTGCGGCCGTGTTCATTGGTTCATTTAGCACTGTTTGCTTCCTGCCCGACAGCGGCTAAAAAGCCAGCTGTGCTGGCGAGCGGCGGTGGTGATAAAGGAACTCCCGGTGGCCGTAATTCCATCACAAAATTGCCGCGGACCGCCCAGGCCCCATCACGCTCACCGAACCAGTTTCCTATGGGCGTCGTCAGACAGTCTCATAGCGGATCCACGCTACGGCGTGCAGAGGGTAGAATTTCGGCTGCAACATTGGGTGACATCAGATGCTGAGGACTCCCTGCAGCTCCCGGCTATGGTTGGTAGAGCCCATAACGAGCCCGACGTGGAGATATCAGGCGTGCTTGCCCGGACCGTGGTGAGCAGAAGGCAGTGCGACTTCCCCCGCAGTTCACGGCCAGAATCCTGGTACCTGGACACGGAACACGGGGGATGCAGATGGGCTCGGTCGCCGTGACTTCCCTAGACTCTGGAGCAGCTAAGGGCTATGTCGGTATCCCAGGAAGAGCATGCTCTCGTGGCACAAGTGCACTTGTGTCCACTGAAGTGGTACCTGGAGGCACCAACCAAGGCTCCCTTCCAAAGCGTGTTCGCCCTCGCAATCACTGATGTTGAGGGCTTTCACCACGGTGGGTCAGCTGCCTCCACCCTTCACGCCATGGCCATCATGCAGAGCCACCAGGCTAAGATGCTGGAGTGGTAAGACGAGGGAAAACAGACCCAGTTGTTATGCAGGGCCTATGCACAGTCCTCGCTCTCCGGACGACCGAAATGATTGGATTGGATTCAATTTATTGTCATTACACACATACAAGTACAGTGCAACAAAATGTATTTTTAGAAGAAGATAAAGCATAACATGGGGAAGGTGAGGAGAAAAACATGTACACAATACACCATAGACAAGACTTGCAACAGGGATAAGTAATCCAGTTCCGACAAGCAGCCATCTGATCCTGCTGCCATGGTGGCGCCGTATACAGACCCGCTTGTTTGATGGCGCGCACACTGGGTCTGACGATGTCCACTCTTGTGGTCCAAGAGAGACACCTCTGGCTCAATTATGCGCAGATGGGAGGCATAGAGAGAGTCCGCTTTCCTGATGCACCCATCGCACAGAGTGTGCTGCTTGGGCATCGTCGAAGACTTTCGATTCTTTTGACGAAATAGCAGACCTAGGCCATCAGCCTCTCCGTCACGACCCGGCCCCCACTAGGGCATTGAGGTCCCGGTTGGCGTCTGCATCTCAGCAGCCCCGCCCCTCCGTACCTCCGCCTGCGGTTCCGGTGTACCTTCCTCAGGTGGCACCCCGCAGAAGGTGGTTTCAACGGAGGACGTCAGCTCCCTGCCAGGAAACAGCTGGCAGGAGCCACCCGGGGACACCTAGGACATCGGGCGCACCTCCGGCCCCATGATCGGTGTCGAGCTGCATGGGATGGTCCTTGCCACATCCCGCATCAGGTCGGGCCCTTCTCAGGGCTCGGTGCCCACTTGGTCTCCAGGAGAGCATCCTTCTCCCTGGGTGCCCACAGCATGCTACAGCCTCAATTTGACGTTGTAACATGCTACTTCCGCAGCCCTCCACACGACGGAGCATCCGGCAAAAAAGACTTTAGGTAAGTAAGTCAGCAGATTCGCTCACCCACCCAGGGCCCTGACCCTGGCGGGACAGCAGTGCTGCCACCACAGAACCTCCCCCCACGGGGTAATGAAGCAGATCTCCCCGCTAGTTCTTCCGTTAGAATGTCTCGGGGCCTGGTCACAGCTCCCCAGCACGTCACAGTGCCTGGTGAGGATGATCCGTCTTGGCCTCGCGATCGGTTGCTAGGGACTCGCCCAAGTCATGGGACATTATCTATCCTCAGAGGTGAGATCGCTCCTGTACTTCGGCTCGAGGTAGCCACCCTTCTGGAGAAAGGGGCAGATCTTTCCGAGATGTATTAGGGGTGACAACTCTTAATTTCCCCTGATTAAGGTGGGGGGCTGCGCGGAGGCGCATCCTGGAGTCCATCGGGCATCAGGATTGGTTTGTGGTTATCAACCCGAAGGACGCGTACTTCGTGCCTCGATTCTCCAGTAGACCGTTTCCTCAGTTTTTGCTCTTAAGGGTCGAGCTTACAAGTAGAGCCTCCTCCCCATCGGTCTGGCCCTCCCTCCCTGTGCCTTCACAAAGGTCACGGAGGCTGCCCTCACTCCCCCCGGGAGCTGGGCGTGCGTAAGCTAACTATCTTGACAACTGACTTATCTTTGCACTCGTGGGATCAGTGGCCTACGCACTGGGACCATGTGCCTAGCACCTCGACCGATTGGGCTTACGGGTCAACCTGCACAAGAGCATGCTCTCCCCTGCCGGAGCACATCTTTTCCCGGTATGGGACTAGACTATGTTACCATACAGCATGCCTCATGAGAGCATGCCCAGCCAATGCTGTGCTGCCTGGTCCTTGTCAGGCAACAGTCAGTGGTCGCCCTGAAACACCCAGAGGGTCCCTGGAGAGCGTGGCACACCTGCACAGGGCGTGTTCCCATCACGTGTATCTGCCGGCGCACCCTAGCCACTCGGACAGACATGTCCCACTCCGGGCTGGAGTCCCATTAGAGCAAGTGGGAGGTGTGCCGTGGAACGGCAGTCGCATCCCTGCTCGGTTGGGGTGCGGTGTGCAACGGGCAGGCAGTGCTGGGGCAATCCAATTGCCTAAGATTACGGACAGCTTGCCTTGCAATGTAGAGGCCCCTGCCTCTCATTTGGCGCAAGCACATGCTGCAGACAGTATAGCTGCCCTAGCGTATGTCAACCGTCAGGTGGCATTCGTTCATGGCAGATGTCGCAACTCGCCCGACGCCTCTTCTGGAGTCATCAGTGGGTGGTGTCCTTGCGGGCCATCCATATCCCGGACGACCTCGATCAAACAGCCGATGTGCTTTTTTTGGGGGTCGCTCCGTGGAAGTTGACGACTTAATCCTGCGCACGACTGCGGTCCAGCGCATTGGGAGCAGTGCAGGCAGGCACAGGGAGTCGTGTTTGCCCCTGCACACCTCCCATTTGCTGCTTAGGTACTCCCTAACCGAGACCTCCTCGGTACGGATGCCTTCGCACACTGCTGACTGTGGGGCAAGCGGGAGTACATCTTCCCCCCCAGTGAGCCTCCCCAAACAGATACTGTGCGGAGCCAGGGTAGAGCAGCTTCAAAGTCTGCTAGTTGCCCTCGATTGGCCCAACCAGACTTGGCTCTCGGAGCACACACTCTGACGGCCACTCCCCCCCTGGTGAGAAGGGCACGGTCTGGCACCTGAGACCAAACCTCTGGGACCCCATGTCTGGACCCTGGATGGGACGAGAAGATCTGAAGAGACCTGTCTCCCGCTCTCGTGAGCATGGTCCCTCGGGCAAGAGCACTACCACTAGGTGACTGTCGTCACTATACATTGACTTTAAGTAAAACATAAAAGGTTATGGAAGTCAAATATCAGACACACAATAAATTCCTATATGCAGTGTTAATTAAATAAGACTATCAAATTCTAGCAGCCCCCCCGGCCAGGCAAACAGTGCAAAACAGTATGCAAATGGTGGCGAGGAACCCAAAACTCCATTGGAGGAGAAAAAAAACCTCAGAAGGAAACCAGGCCTAACCAGGGGATTCCAGTTCCCCTCTGGCAAAAACTGCTGCCTCTGCACAAGCTCGACAGTGCTTGCACAACAAGGCAAAATAAAAAAAGTTAGATTTAAAATTATCATTAATAATCTAATAGCGACTGAAGTTTTGTAGAGTCGCCACGTCCTTCGTCCAGCATTTGTCAGGTCTGGGAATGGATTGCGCCCTGCCCGCTCCGGTAACCTTGGACTGCATCCTGCCCGCTCTAGTAACCTTGGAACAATGAGACAAGACTGGCTGAGAGTAGAGTACTGTTCTACACTCTTTGATGCAACAAATGTATCAGTTGTTATTGGAAGTGTCCCTGGTTCCGGTTGATCTAACTAGTGCAGCCTAGATCTTTGAAATATATATATTATGATAGTGTAGTGTATGCAAGATTAAAAAGATGCGTCTTTAGTCTAGATTTAAACTGACAGAGTGTGTCTGCCTCCCGGACAGTGCAGGGAAGACTGTTCCAAAGTTTAGGCGCTAGATAGGAAAAGGATCTGCCGCCTGCACTTGATTTTGAAATTCTAGGTATTACCAACTGACCTGACACCTGAGCGCGTAGTGCACGTGATGGACTATAAAACGTTAGAATTTCTCTCAAGTAGTGAGGAACTAAACCATGCAAGGCTTTATAGATAATAAGCAAGATTTTAAAGTTTATGCGATGCTTTATAGGTAACCAGTGCAAGGTTGACAGAACCGGGCTAATATGCTCATACTTTTTTGTACGCGTAAGAACTGGAGCTGCTGCATTTTGGACCAGTGGGAGTTTTTGTAATAGGCATGCAGGGCAACCACCTAATAGTGCATTACAGTAATCTAGTCTTGATGTCATAAAGGCATGTATAAGCTTCTCTGCATTTGATGGTGACAGCATATGACGTAGTTTAGATATATTTTTAAGATGGAAAAACGCAATTTTACAGGTGTTGGCGACCTGGTTCTCAAATGACAGAGTACTATTGAATATAAAGCCAAGATTCTTAGCTGAAGATGAGGGTTTTATGGAAGATCCATCAATAGTTAAGCAGTATTCTTGGTTGTTACCTAGGGCGGTTTTCGGTCCGATAAGTAACACATCAGTTTTGTCCGAGTTCAGTGCTGGTATACAGAATCAGAAGTCGCTGATTATTTATTTTTGGTTAATTTAGCCACTGTATCAAATAAAAACCTAGGGTTATGCTGGTTTTCTTCTATTAGTGATGAAAGGTAGGCGGATCTAGACGTTTTTAGTGCTTTCCTGTATTTTCTAATACTATCCTTCCAGGCAGTACGGAATACCTCTAATTTAGTTTTCTTAAAGTTGCGCTCCATTTTTTGTGCCGCTTTCTTTAGAGCCTGAGTGAGTTCATTATTCCACGTGTCGGTCTGTCATTTTTAATCTTCTTTAAGCGCAGAGGAGCAACTATGTCTAGCGTTTCCGAGAAGGTGGCATTAATATTTTCAATGGTAAAGTCCAAGGTCTTCAACATTATTACTCATGCTAGAGATTTGAGACAATTCAGGCAAATTATCAAGAAACGCACCTTTTGTAGTCGAAGTAATTGTTCTACAATATTTGTGACTTGGAGTTTGATTTGCCACCATAGGGTAGTGAAGCAAGCATGATACCAGATAATGATCCGAAATGTCTTCGCTCTGCTGAAGGATTTTTACGTCGCCCACGTTTATACCGTAAGACAATATTAAATCTAAAGTATGATTACGAAGGTGAGTAGGTCCTGACACATGTTGACTAACGCCCATGGAGTTAAGAGTGTCTTTAAAAGCCATTCCTAAAGCATCTGTATCATTATCTACATGAATGTTAAAGTCACCAACAACAAGGAATCTGTCTGCAGCCAGTACTAGTTCTGATAAGAACCCACCAAATTCTTTAAAAAATCTGTGTGGTGCCCTGGAGGCCTATATACAATAGCCAGAATAAATTTTAAAGATGTTTTGTCCTTAGTATTAGGTATTGATGCATCAAGTACCATGACTTCAAAAAAATTTTATTTAGGATTAGACTTCTGAGAAATGCTAAAAGAGTTACGGTAAAGTGCAGCAACACCTCCCCCTCTGCCTTTTAGGCGAGGCTCGTGTTTATAGTAATAATCTTGGGGGACAGACTCATTTAAAGCAATATAATCATCTGGCTTTAGCCATGTTTCTGTCAGACAGAGCATGTCTATTTTATGATCTGTTATCATATCGTTAACAAGAAGTGCTTTATTAGAGAGAGATCTAATATTAAGCAATCCGAGTCGTAACAGTTGATTATCTGTATTATGTTCATGTTTAGTTAGTTTAACGTTAATTAAATTACCTTTGAGAGGTTTACGCATTATTTTATGTTTGCTAATCCGGGGGACAGACACAGTCTCTATTTTATGATGTTTGGCAGAAAGTATTATCGCATGTTGTGTATTTAGTGTGTTCTGCAACGTGAGACGGCAAGCAGACCGTTGGTTAAGCCATTCTGTCTGCTCCCTGACCTGGGCCCCTGTGAGTCAAGTTTTAGCATTAAGACTATGTGCCATATTTCTAGACAGTAGAAAAGCTCCAGCCCAGGAGGGGTGGAGACCATCACTTTTCAACAGGTCAGGTCTGCCCTCAAAACTCTTCCAGTTATTTATAAAAACAATATCATTCTGCAGGCACCACTCAGACAACCAGCCATTTAGATATGATAATCTGCTATGTATCTCATCACCACGATAAGCGGGGAGGGGGCCAGAGAATATTACAGTGTCTGACATCGTGCTTGCGAGCTTACACACCTCTTTAATATTATCTTTTGTGATCTCCGATTGACGGAGTCGAACATCATTTGTGCCGACGTTAATAACAATCTTACTAAATTTACGATTAGCCTTAGCCAGCACATTTAAATTTGACTTGATGTCAGGCGCTCTGGCTCCCGGTAAACATTTGACTATGGTGGCTGGTGCCTCTATGTTAACGTTCCAAACAATAGAATCACAGATAACTAGGGCACTTTCAGCAGGTTTCTCAGTCAGTGCGTCACTGAGCTGCGGGGGTTGTTCAACGGGAATCGAAGTATGCGCGCAAATATTGCTCACATCCAAAGTGTTTTGTAAGCTCCTTACTTTCTTACTATCCTCAGATAAAGATTGGATGCGAGACTCTGATTCTGAGATCTTCTCTGTCAGCCTAGCTATTTCCCTGCATTTATCGCATGTAAAGCCCTCGCCGCTGACAGAGAAGGCTAAGCTAAACATTTGACATGAGGTGCAAGTGACAATAATGAGAGAAGAAGCCATAACTCACCGGGTTTGAAGAGTAATTCCAACTTACCAAGGCTGCTCGGTGATTCTTAGTATATACGCTTAAGAGAGAAACCATTAGCACACAAGAAACTAGAAGGCGAGATGATATTTAGCAGTGTAAACAGAAAGCCTGCTAGCACGCTTGTGCCATGCTAACGGCGCTGAGTGTTTTGGTTTAAGATCTTCAAGTAAATAACCAAGAGATGGTTATTGAGATATCAGGATAAGTTAGCAACAACAGTGATAAGTAACAATGTATGCTATGAATAAAATACACTAATGTGAAAGAAAGTACAAGAGCAGTGATACAACAAACCGATTCCGCTGCAGTGAGGTGAAACTCCGTCTACCGTCTCCCAAAACACCTGTAAGAGCGGAGGTCAGAAAGATGAAGACACTTCAAGATGGCGGCGCGTGAACATCGCGAGGCTCAGCGTCTCTCCAGTTTTAGCATTTATATAGTGTATTTCTTGCTCATCTCGGGTCTGTTTGTCCAGAACAGTTGTGCATTTACATCGTACACCCGGCAGGAGCTTTTGGATATCAGTTTACGCATGTCCAGAAGTTGCATCAGCAACATTCAACTCGTCCCTGAGATCGTCAGAACATCCGATGCAACGCACCCCATACGGCCAGGCGGAAGTGCTCGTCGGCGGCGTCGAGATCGTAAACAAAGGCGGGGGAAGCACGGCGGTCGAGGAGCTAGGCTAAAGCTAACACCACTCCGGTTCTCTTTACCCAGCATTTTCAAGGACACTGAAGAAGAACCAACTGTCTTCAACTATCCTGGTGAACTTCTATCGCTGCACGATAGAGACCAACTGTGTCACAGTCTGGTACGGGATCTGTTCTGTTACTGAGCGCAAGGCACTGCAGCGGGTGGTGAAAACAGCCCAGTGCATCACAGGGACTACACTTTCTCCCATTGAGGACATCCTTAAGAAACGCTGTCTGCGTCGAGCTCGCAGCATTCTCAAGGACTCCTCTCACCCCGCTCATAGACTGTTTACTCTCCTGCCTTCCGGTAGGCGCTTCCGGTGCCTCCGGACAAGAACCAGCAGACTAAGAAACAGCTTTTTTCCCAGAGCTGTTTCATTATTGAACTCTGCCCCCCACTGATTCCACTACCTCTCTTACCTAACTTCATCACTGCTATAACATTGTTTACATTGCACTACAGGGCTGCCATGCATGACTGAACTGTACACACCAGTACTTCATGTTATCTGCTCTAACGGACTGTTAACACACACATTTGCACCCTATACTGCTCACTTGCACACCAGGAACATTTAACTGAATGCTCATTTGCACTAATGGACCACTTCCATAACTGCACTGTAATTCTATTAACTGCATCTACTCATCTATTGCACTGTAACTTCAATAACTGCATTAACTAATCTACTGCACTGTAACCTAATTAACTGCATCTACTCATCTACTGCACTGTAACCTAATTAACTGCATCTACTCATCTATTGCACTGTAACTTCAATAACTGCATTAACTAACCTACTGCTCTGTAACCTTATTAACTGCATTAACTCATCTATTTCAGTCTAAATTATTATTAACTGCATTAACTTAAACAACTGCATTAACTCACCTATTGCACTGCAATAACTTTAATAACCAATGTCAATAATTTATGCATACCTAAGTCACTTGCTCTATTTTAGTCTAAATTATTATCTGTTCATATCCACCTGTACATTAATGTTCATAGTACATATTCATCTGTATATATTGTTCATAGAACATACCTACTGCAAAATATTTTTATAGTCCATGCCCACTGTATTATATTCTCACTATTGTATTCTGTATTTATTCTAACTGTATATCCTGCACTTGCTAACTGCACTTCTGGTTAGACCTAAACTACATTTCGTTACACTGTACTGGTATATGTGAAATGACAATAAAGTTGAATCTCCTGTTGGCGCTCGATCAGGAGGGTAGGGGTTAAGCACGCAATCACCGTGTCCAGCGGGTGCCTAGAGTACGGGTACCCCACGTGGGCTAGACCCCAACCTGGCCACATGCCCAGAGTCCCCACCTTCCTGCATTAGACAAAGTATAGGCATTCCTTCAATCAACAAGCACTTGGGGAGTACGAGCCTGGGGGAGCAGCTCGTATTCACGCCCAGTATATGCGAGTGTCCCTCACGAGGTGAACCCTTGTCCTTGGGTAGTCCCGTCTGATGCTTTCTCACTCTTGGTTCCCTGACAGCGAACCTGTGAACTCCCCTCACTGGTCTCCACCGCTTGCGTGCACCCCTGGGTTGGGCCCGCACTACTACTCCTATGAGTTCTCCCCACTGGTGAGACCGTGTAGGTATTCCACATATGATCTCCCTTCGGCAGATGTGGTCTCGGTAGCCTCCCCCAGGCGAGACAGTAGCGCTTCCCAGTACGGTGTGTCACTTAAAAGAACGGAGCTGGTTGATCGCTGTTTGATCCGTGGGCCCTTCAAGTCGTTCAGGCTTTGTTTTGCTAATCGAGAAGGCGTGTTCAACTCTATTCTGTTTGCGCTAATGTAGCGGTTTTAGCTGCAAGTTAAACGCCTCCGTCGCTTTGACCCGCCAGCCTGACAAGCGGGTCTGTATACGGCGCCACCATGGCAGCAGGATCAGATGGCTGCTTGTCGGAACTGGATTACTTATCCCTGTTGCAAGTCTTGTCTATGGTGTATTGTGTACATGTTTTTCTCCTCACATTCCCCATGTTATGCTTTATCTTCTTCTAAAAATACATTTTGTTGCACTGTACTTGTACGTGTGTAATGACAATAAATTGAATCCAATCCAATCCAATGTTAAAATAATGATGAGCTTAGCTCACCAATTAAAATTCTCCGCCAGATCTATCAAGATCAAATCCATGAACTGAGTTATTTCAAACATCAGTTTCAGTTAAGGAATGAGTTTAGCTCAAAGTAAAATATGTATAATAACCTTGATTAAATATACATATTTTACGGTCTCTGATTAGTAATGTACAGTATAAAAATATTGCTATTCATTCGTCCAGCGAATGCATCAATGATTAATACACTTTCTGTTATCTCATGGCCAAAAGTAATGTAACTTTACCTAACAGAATTTAGAGCAAAGGTAGTATAAATCTAACACGGTTTAAATGACTTTGCATTGTGAACATTGAGCACAGAAAACCCATCACAAGTGAATATATGGTTGTTTATTCACTACTCTACATGGAACACATGATGATAGCAAATACACACAATACACAACATGAAACACAAAACAAAGAAAGAAGAAATAGACTGTGAAAGCAGCATGGCCGCAATTTCTAAACACCAATAAAATCATCTTTAACAAAGAGGCACAAACTTAAACGCAGCTATTCTATTAATAGGAATGGAATACTTGCGAGCTCTGTGCTAGATGTGTGTCCGTATACGCTTGGAGAGATGGAAAGGTTCAATTGGTTTCAGGATGCGGTCTCACTGGAAAAGTTCTGGCCTCGTGGCCCTGTGGTAGGCTGCAGTCCCTTGTTCCTTCTTCCCCCCCCGGTGGGGGAGAAGGCGGTCTCCGAAGAGACGCCAAGAACTAGTTTCTGGTCGAGGCTGGTATGTAGGAAGAGCTCCAAAACGCAGGACCGAAGATAAACTTAAGGAAGAGACGGTGGTCTCTTTTAAGCTGTAAAAAGGCCACGCCCTACAGATGTGACTGACCCAATCAGACGATGGCACCTTTGGCGGGAAAGAAATTTACCTTTGTCTTGCAGCACTGGTTTTGCATCTGGAAGCTGATTTGATGTTCAGTAAGAAAACAAGAGAGGGTGTGGATCCATCTGTGATATGTACATGGGGTGTACATGCTCAAAATGGTTGCCAACTGGGTTTTCACGGGCGCCGTCTTTCGGTACGACCGACGAAAGTGGTCAGCACCATGTTGTCTCAGGGCATCCTGTCTGGTGCTTGGCTGTTCCCGGCAGACGTAACATCTGCGAAGTCTCTACTGAAGATCTGATGCTGTGGTGCACCCTCCAGAGTCAGTTCTTTGTGATGTGTAGAAATAGGCAGGATTTAAACAGTCTTTATGGAGGCCATGCTATGTCGGCTGAGTTCCGCAGATATCAGGTGATCGTGGCAGAAAAAGGCCGTAGCGCTTGACTCGCAGTGTGATCCCGATTTCTGAGGGCAGAAAGACCTGCTTTGAAATCTTCTTCCCCTTAGTTTGAATGCTGACTGTAGCAGAGGTGTTGTAGCTGCTGTAATCCGCTTTGACAGTTTCTGACTGCTGGGACAGGGTGCTGTGGTCCTCTAGGCTGGAGGTGACCCTGATCTGTCTTGTGTGGTCACACTGGGCAATGTTCATGCCTGGGAGTCTATATTTTTGCAGGTATGTGTGGGTTGTGGCCTCCTGCAGTGTTCAGGGTGACAGCATTTAGTGGTGACAGCTGTCATGATTCTTGCCAGCTTGCTGGGATCTGTGGGTGTGTGTCTGCAGGTTCTTCTGGATGGTTCCTGCCCCCACCTCTCTGTGATGGCTGGCTAGTGAGGTGTGAACAGTGGGCTTTCACTCCCCCTTTCGCAGCTTTGGTCTTTTAGCTAGGGGCTGGCTGGCTGACAGGAGAGATTATGTGGCTTTCTCCTGTCTTCTCACATTGTAGTCTGCAAGCATTCAAGTTCATCTGTATGATGCATGAGGTTCAGTTCATTTTGGTTCCATTGCTGAGTCATTGCTTGGACTTCAGCGTGGCCTTTATAGGCCTTGTGTTGTTGTCTGCCTGGGCCATTATGAAGAGAGCTTCTGCATATTGGAGTCTTCCTGCCAGTTCCTCTCTGGCGTCTTCTCCAATTGCTCTCCGTGCTCAGTCTGTGTGTTGCAAAGGACTCTTATGGATTTTTATCTTCTCCTGTAGCTCCTGTCCTCTTCATCCACTTTCATTTGAATGATCTGGACGTGGTCACGATGACCCCGGCTGTGCACTTCAGATGAATTTAGTCGGCTCTCTGTAGTTGTAGCTCTGGGTTGGATCGTGGCCCCTTTTACATTTAGTAGACTATTTTATCCAAAGCGACGTACAAAGAGTTCGGGGAGCAATAAGCGATATGTCATACAAAGAGCAATAGTACAATAGGTGCTAATACAAAGTTACTAGTTTCAACAAAAGCTAGACCACTACCTGTTGAGAGAAAAATGTTAGTGTTTTTTTTTTATTTTTCATTTGTCTGTCAAGTATTCACCAAAGAGATGTGTTTTAAGTAGTTTTTTGAAGGTTGTGGGAGATGTGGTTGACCGGAACGCATTGGGAAGAATGTTCCACCAGGAAGGAGTTGTGAAGGAGAATGAGCGGGAAAGGGATTTAGTGCCCTTGTGAGAAGGCATTGCAAGGTGCCGCTCATTTGCTGAACACAGGGTTCTTGATGGGGTGTAGGAGTGTAGTAGGGTGTGAAAGTATTCCGGCGCAGATCCAGTGATAATCCTGTATGCAAACATCAGTGACTTGAATCTGATCCGGGCTTCAACCGGTAGCCAGTGGAGAGAGATGAAAAGGGGTGTCACATGAGCCCTTTTGGGCTGTTGAAAGATGAGGAGGAAGGGAGGATAGTGGAATTGCCAAGCTGGATGGTGAGATCGTGTTGGACCGTGGGGTGTGCCGGAAACACGAGTAGTTCTGTCTTGGCCGGGTTCAGTTGCAGGTGATGCTCTTTCATCCAAGCTGAGATGTCATCAAGGCAGGGTGTTATGCGAGCTGCTACAGTGGTATCGTCTGGGTGAAACGAGATGTAGATCTGGGTGTCATCAGCATAACAGTGATACAAGAAGCCGTGTGCCCGTATGATGGGTCCTAAGGATGTAGATGGAAAAAAGCAGCGGTCCAAGCACCGATCGCTGAGGGACCCCAGTGATCACATGGTGAGCAGTGGAAGGCAAGCCCCTCCATGACACCTTGAATGATCTGCCGGAGAGGTTGGATTGGAATCAGCGGAGATGGGAGCCTGATATTCCTAAGGATGACAGGGTTGCTAGCAGTATCTGGTGATTGACCGTCTCAAACGTTGCAGATAGGTCTAGCAGAATCAGGACCGAAGATTTGGATTCTGCCTTGGCTAGCCGCAGTGCTTTTTCCGCTTTAGGTCGTCCGACCAACTGCTCTCAGCACAGTTGCCTCTTTTAGGTCATCTCTTAACCTCTTTAGATACAGTCTCTCTCAATATTGCCAAACATCACATCCATGGGCAACTTCAGAATATTACCAAACATCAGGTAGAATTTAGCATAACCTGTGGATTTGTGCGCAGTACAGTTATACGCGAAGGTCAGTGACTGGATCAACTGCGACCACTTCACCTTAGACCAGCGGTCAGGAACCTATGGCTCGCAAGCCATATATGGCTCTTCCGGAGACGGCATATGGCTCGCAGACAATTTTGAGTTGAAAAAAAATCAGTTTGGAACTGATTTTACAATACTTGTGACATTTCTTAATAATACTGTGTCATTTTAAAGTAAACAGAAATTAGTTTTGAAAATAAATTTTGCGGGTCACGGGTCGGGGAACCAATGGCTCGCGAGCATCTCCGGGTCATTATAAAAGGTGAAGAAATCAATTTTATCAGATAGCCAACTAGTTTATCCGCTTCAACCCTTGTAACGGAAAAAAGACGATGATTACCGTGCAGTCCAGGCTGCGTGGACAGAGGAATTTGCATTTGTGGACAGAGCAGGATCTGCGGTATGTCTAATATGCAATGATAAAATTGCATAGATGAAACGGTCAAATATAAAGCGGCACTTCGATACGCACCATGCTTCATTTGCATCGAAATATCCAGCGGGGGACAGCAGGAAAAGGGCATGCGAGGAGCTACAGCGGAGAGTGCAGACGAGTCAGCAGCAACTACATGTGTGGACCAGGCAAGGTGACGGGAATTCCGCTAGCTTTGCGGGTGCTTTGGCAATAGTAAGGAATGGAAAGCCATTCACAGATGGCGAGTATGCCAAAACATTCATGCTTAATGTGGCCAATGAACTGTTTGATGACTTCCCAAATAAAGACAAAATAATCAAACGTATAAAAGACATGCCCCTGTCAGCAAGAACTGTGCACGATCGTAGCATCATGATGGTAAATCAAGTCGAGGAAACACAAATTAAGGACATAAACGCTGGGACATACTTTTCTCTCGCGTTAGATGAGTCAACAGACGTTAGCCATCTATCTCAGTGCAGTACAATTGCCCCGTATTCTGCAGGTGACACACTGCGTGAGGAAAGCTTAGCTGTTTTGCCAATGAAAGGGACAACAAGAGGAGAGGATTTATTCACGACTTTCATGGTGTTTACTAAAGAAAAAAAACTACCGATGGATAAACTTATTTCTGTATGTACTGATGGTGCACCCTGTATGTTGGGTAAGAACAAAGGATTTGTAGCGCTTCTCCGTGAACATGAAAAGAGAGCCATCCTAAGTTTTCATTGCATCCTACACCAGGAGGCGCTTTGCGCTCAGACTTGTGGCCAGGAGCTTGGTGAGGAGATGTCGCTGGTCTTTCGAGTGGTCAACTTTATTGTTTCCCGCTTTTTAAATGATCGCCAGTTTAAAGCTCTGCTAGAAGAAGTTGGGAATCATTATCCGGTCTGCTTTTACACAGCAACGTGCGTTGGTTGTCAAGGGGGAAGGTGCTCAGCCGTTTTGCAGCTTGCCTGAGTGAAATCCGGACTTTTCTAGAAATTAAAGGCATCAAGCATCCTCAGCTACACAACACTGACTGGCTCCTTCAGTTTGACTATCTCATGGACAAAACTGGTCATCTGAACCAGCTCAATGTGAAAATGCAAGGTATTGGAAATACAATCTCATCCCTTCAACAAGAAGTGTTTGCATTTACAAAGCAAGCTGGAAGTCTCAGGGACATTGAAACAAGTCGTCTTCTGCACTTTGAAAGACTCCAACAATTCAGAGATGCATGCTTAGCAACTGACTCCACTCAACATCTGGATCTTCAGCAGCTAGCTGGCTTTACGTCCAATCTCCTGCAGTCATTCAAAGCACGTTTTGGAGAATTTTCGTGCGCGCACTGGTCTTTTCAAGTTCATCACTCATCCACATGAGTGTGCAGTGGACAAAATCGACCTGACATGCATCCCCGGGGTCTCGATCAGAGACTTTGAGCTGGAAGTTGCTGACCTGAAGGCATCAGACATGTGGATGAGTAAGTTCAAGTCACTTAATGTAGAGTTGGAAAGTCTTACATTTACATATACATTTATTCATTTGGCAGACGCTTTTATCCAAAGCAACTTACAAGTAGTTTTTTACAGTGTCACATTACTGCAGAGCAATCAGGGGTAAGGTGTCTTGCTCAAGGGCACTTCAGTCATGACCTGCTGGCACTGAGATTCGAACCGGCAACCTTTTGATCACAAGCCCAACGCTCAAAAACACTTGAAGGGGCAGTTTCCACGCAGGTATCTTCCTACCTATCCCAGAATAAACACTGGATGACAGCAGTCTGGCTTCAAAACAAACCACTCCACTGAGACTGCACTGCTATCGTTCACAGAAGGCTAGCCAAGGCGGAGTCTAAATCCTCTGTCCAGATTCTGCTAGACTCATCTGCAGCGTTCGACACGGTCAATCAACAGATACTACCGTCAAACCTTTCATCTTTAGGAATCTCAGGGACTCCTCTCCGGTGGTTCAAATCTTACCTCTCTGGCTGGGTTTCATTCGTCCAGCGAATGCATCTGGGCCATAAGTAACGTTACTTTACCAAACAGAATTCAGAGCAGAGGTAGCATAAATCTAACATGGTTTAAGGGACTTTGCATTGCGAGCATTGATCACACATAACGATCGCAAATACAAAACAATACACCAATGAACACACAAACATAGAGAGAGAGATGTAAGAAATAGATTGTGAGAGCAGCATGGCTACGACTTCTGAACACCAATAAAATAATCTTTAACAAAGAGGCACAAACTTAACACAGCTATTCTATGAATAGGGCGGAATACATGCGAGCTCTGTGCTGTATATGTATCTGTAGCGTTTGGAGAGATGGAAAGGTGGCAATTTCAGGTTCCAGGTCTTGCTGGAAAAGTTCCTGGCCTTGTGGTTGCATGGTAGGCCGCAGTCAATTGTTCTCCCCCCTGATGGGGGTGAAGGCGGTCTCGGAAGAGACATCAAGAACTGGTTTCTGGTCCAAAGTGTAAAAGACGAAACAAGGAAGAAGAAAGAGAGGAACAAGTGATCTCCTATTTAAGTTGTGAGGATGTCATGCCCTACAGCTGTGACTCACCCAATCAGACGATGGCACCTTTGGAGGGAAAGTAAATTGTCTTTGTCTTCCAGCTCTTGCTTTGCATGTGGAAGATGATTGGTGTCCTCTCATAAAACATATTAAGATCAAAGAACAGTCATGTCAGATGAGTTTGTCTGGATGAACTACAGATCCAATCGAAGTCTTATCATACGTATTTTTGCTTGCTTTGAAGCTTAGGAGTCGTATATACCCCACGGAGAAGCAAAAGGGTTTGCCCTTTGATGGTGGCAGCTAGAAACCAGACCAAAATGGAATGGGGGGGGGGTTATGGCTGTTCTTTCAATGATCCTATACTCTTCATAGACAACTCCTTGTCCAGGCCCTTGTAATCTCAAAGTTGGACTACTGCAATGCTCTCCTTGCTCGTCTTCCTGCAAAGGCTATCGAACTACTCCAGCTGGTTCAAAACGCAGCAGCAGGCCTTGTCTTCTAACAGCTGCAAAGGGCTCATTTGACACCCCTTTTCATCTCTCTCCACTGGCTACCGGTTGAAGCCCGGATCAGATTCAAGTTGCTAATGCTTTGCCTACAGGACTATGACTGGATCTACGCCACCATATTTTCACAACCTCCTACACTACTACACCCCATCAAGAACCCTGTGTTCAAAAAACCAGCTGCGACTTTTCTCTTTCCCACTCCTTCTCCTTCAAAACTCCTTCCTGGTGGAAAATTCTTCCCAACGCAGTCCGGTCAACCACATCTCTCACAACATTAAAAAACTACATAAAACCCATCGCTACGTTATTACGTTGAAAAGTCACGCTTGACGTAGGCAGAAGTACCAAGTGTTTACAAGTTGAATGTGCAAATACTAAGTCAAACTCTGTTTACAAAAAAGGGAGTTAAAAGGTAAAACAACAATGTCTGACAATTTTGAACTTGGATGAGAAGATGAGACTGAGTTGTTTGCCCTGCCCTTACTTTTTAAACCGGAATACACAGAGGAAGAAATTAGGCAGATGGAGGAGACTGCTGCGGCGACACAAATTTCTCAAGCTTCGGGCAGACGAAAATCTAACGAGACGTGGTGGTGCACATGTGGTAAATGCCAACCATTGCCAACAGAGGAAGAATCTCAATGCTGCCATGACTGGACCATTTCAATTTCCCCATTACAAGAAGTCAGTGAGTCAGCTATTGAGCCCACGTCAAGCGATACCTTTTCAACGTAATAACGTATTACGTGAAGTCATGAACGTGCATCGCAGAACATTTGTGTTTAAAAAGTATATATATATATATATTTATTTTTTTAAATGACAGATAGTTTGGCTAGGTAAGACCCTAATTCATTGTTTAAAGCCCTTTGAAGCTGCACTGAAACATCTGGGTAACGTATGTGTAGTGCATCTCAGGAAACTAAAAAGTTAACCACAGTAAGATACGTATAATTACCGGTGATTAACCATACCTATCTTCTACACTTTACCTGATGCAGCAGAATCCATAATAGCGACAACTAAATGCACTCGTCCAGCGGGTGATCAGCAAATCGTCTATTAACTAAGAAATATCACCTTCCTGGCCTTGGAAAACAATACTCTTACTGTAATACAGTACCACTTCAGATTCGTAACGAAATCAAACAGTTTCAAGGGACGTTTAAGATGTGATCAATAAACACAGAAACAATTCTAGCGTGGCATACAAATTGGGGTTTATTGACTACATAAAAGGGGAAAACAAACCAAATAACTAAACAATGATAAACACTAAGACAAAACACACATGAAACGTAAAAGCAAGAAAGAATGAAAGTAATAGACAAAGTAAGAGTGGCAGTATTACATCAGCTATTCACATCTGCATAAACCATCGCGGACAATCTCCTTATTAAAAAGGTCAAAGCTTACGTGCAGCTATTTATAAATAGATCAGATACTTGCATTGGCTTTTAGATGTGCTGGGACAAATTCTGGTTTGCGCTGATGGAAGTCCTGGTGCGTTGAAAGCGAGCGGTGAGTCCGTTGGATTCTACCTGAGAACCGGATTGGCTGACGAAGGAAGAGCAAACTTAGCCAAAGCAAACTGCCGGAAAAAAGGCTGTCTCCAGGGAGGAGACAAGTCTCGAGAGATTGAAGGAACATCAACGAGCAACGTTTCTTCCGTGCACAGATGTTTTAACCCTGAGGGCGTCACAACCCTCCAGAGTGGGCGATCCAATGTAGTGAGCTGAGCTCAATAACTCATTTACATTTATGGTCGCCTGGAAGTTTTGGCGCTGTAATATTCTTAGACGAAGATAAAAGGAGTATGGAATAAAATACATTACTCTGCTATACACCATCATTTAAGTCAAGTCAAGTCAGCTTTATTTATATAGCGCTTTTTACAATTTTCATTGTTACAAAGCAGCTGTACAAGAAAAAATGACTATAAGTAAAACATAAAAGGTTATGGAATTCAAAACACAGGTCAAATATCAGACACACAATAAATTCCTATATGCAGTGTTAATTAATTAAGACTACCAAATTCTAGCAGCCCCCCCGGCCAGGCAAAACAGTGCAAAACAGTATGCAAACGGTGGCGAGGAACCCAAAACTCCATTGGAGGAGAAAAAAAACCTCGGAGGGAAACCAGGCCTAACCAGGGGATTCCAGTTCCCCTCTGGCAAAAACTGCTGCCTCTGCACAAGCTCAACAGTGCTTGCACAACAAGGCAAAATAAAAAAAATTAGATTTAAAATTATCATTAATAATCTAATAGTGGCTGAAGTTTTGTAGGGACGTCACTTCCTTCGTCCAGCATTTGTCAGGTCTAGGAATGGATTGCGCCCTGCCCGCTCCGCTCTTGTAACCTTGGAACAATGAGACAAGACTGGCTGAGAGTAGAGTACTGTTCTGCACTCTTTGATGCAACAAATGCATCAGTTGTTATTGGAAGTGTCCCTGGTTCCGGTTGATCTAACTAGTGCAGCCTAGATTTAAAGAAGGAAAAGGGGAACATTTATATATGAAACATGATAGGGTTATTAGAACATTGACCTATAATGTGTACAAGAACACAATTGAGCCTAGCTACGGTGAAACACCTATGCCTTTGATATTATGGTTAGGCTAGCATACCATGGGAACAAACATACACAGTAGAGATACATTTATTTACACTTTAAGCCTTTCTTAGGTGGCGAGAGGGGAGAAAGAGACATTCTTTGGTAGAATTTGAATCTCTCTCTGTTCCTGGCGCCACATGGCTTTTGTCACCTTAGGACACATTCGGGCCCCCCCCCAAGAATGCCTTTGAAGCTCGGGGAGAGTGTTGGAATGTGCCCTGATCAAACCAGAAAGGTGATAACTGACATTTTACGATCCCAGGTGTTGACCTTTTGGTCCAACCCGACTCTACATATGTAACCTCGGTTCCCTGATGGAGGGAACGAGACGTTGTGTCGAGACTGACAGAACGGGGCTTGGCGAATGGGGCGGCCCGCCAACTTCCGCGGAGCGACCTGTAAAGAGTACATCGGCTGTCTGATCGAGGTCGTCCAGGATATGAATGGCCCGCAGGGCCACCACTCACTGCTGACTCCAGAGGAGGTGTCGGGCGAGCTGTGACATCTGCCATGAACGAATCGTACCTGACGGTTGATGTACGCTAGGGCAGCTATGCTGTCTGCAGCATGTGCTTGCGCCAAATGAGAGGCAGGGGCCTCTACATCTTAAGGCAAGCTGTCAGCAACTCCAGGCAATTGGATTGCCACTGCAGGCGGGTGCCCGTCCAGCGCCCCAGCACTGCCTTCCCATTTCACACCGCACCCCAACTGAGCAGGGATGCGTCTGCCGTACCACGGAACGTCTCCCACTTGCTCTAACGGCCACGCTCTCCAGGGAACCCGACTCTGAAGCCCATGCTGAATCGTTCTCATATGCATCAACTTGAATGGCATGACTGCCGACAAGGACGCTATATGCCCCAGGAGCCTCTGAGTGTTTCAGGACGACCACTGACTGTTGCATGACCAGGGCCAGGCAGCACAGCATTGACTGGGCACGCTCTCATGAGGCATGCTGTATGGTAACAGATTCTAATCCCATACCCGGGAAAAGAGGTGCTCCGACAGGGGAGAGCATGCTCTTGTTCAGGTTAACCCGCAAGCCCAATCGGTCGAGGTGCTAGGCACAGGGTCCCAGTGCGTAGGCCACAGATCCCACAAGTTCCAAGATAGGTCAGTTGTCAAGAGGAGAAGCAATTTAGCAGCAGAACCGTAAAGAATTGTATAAGTGTATTTAAATTGTTGAGTTTTAGTACTGTGTTAAACTGAGAAATCGCTTTGTATTTACTTCCGCTCTGTCACGTGGTGAAACCGCGTGTAGTATCGTTCGTTCTCGGGCTAGTTTAATTGGTTTGCTTTGTGTGCATGTGTCATCTGAGGGCGGGGCCTGTTGAATTAAAGTAACTAGACGTGTATTTAAAAAGCGTCTACCCACCGCGGCAGCGGTCGCGTGCAGCCCTCATCGCGTCAAGACCGAAGAGAGTAAAGACATCGACTCTACCTGCGCGCGACTCCACCGAGCCGGGACACAGCGACAGGGCACTTGAGTATTGCACTTCTTTTGTACCTATTTTGTTTTGTGTTAACACTTGCACTTTTTGTCTTACTTGTTTGCACTAATACTTAATCCTATTGTTATCTTTAATGTTTCTCCCTATTTCCTTTCTGCTTCTCTTAAATATGTGTTTTAAAATCCTTTCTGTTATCACAACACGTAAATCATCTGCCGCATGCCGAAGGCGACGCAATGCTAATAATCTTCATATTGTATCACTGCTAGCAACTGCCCCTTCTACTTTCCCAATAGGATTGTGGAACTGCCAATCTGCTGTGAACAAAGCTGATTTCATTACAGCTTTTGTTAAACATTCTGGTCTTTCCATCGTAGCACTTCTGCTGCCCTCTCCCATAAGCACACTTTCTCCCACAGCCCTCGCATCACAGGAAGGGGTGGAGGCACCGGTCTACTCATCCCCAAAGACTGGAAATTCAATCAGCTAACACCCATGTGTGACAACAGCTCCTTCGAGTTTCATGCTGTTACTATCACCCACCCTGTTATCAGTCATTTTGTAGTTATATATCGTCCCCCAGGTCAGCATGGACATTTCTTGGAGGAGCTGGATGTGCTTCTTTCATCCTTCCCTGAGGATGGTCCTCCTCTGGTGGTACTGGGTGACTTCAACATCCACATTGGAAAGCCACAGGCTGCTGACTTCGTCAACCTGACCGCATCATTTCTCCTCGAGCAGGTTTCCACATCAGCAACCCACAAGTCTGGAAACCATCTAGATCTGATCTTCACAAGGTACTGCTCCACTCATCACTCTCAGGTCACCCCGCTGCACACGTCTGATCACTTCTTCGTCACCCTCGACCTCGACCTCACTGCTCCGGACATTGCAGATGTCTTACCGATGGTCACTTTCCGGCGCAACCTGGGTTCTCTCCCTCACTCCTGTTTTTCCTCTGCTGTCTTCTCTGCACTCCCCCCCTCTGATGAGCTCTCTCTTTTGAATACAGACAATGCCACAGACACTCTGTGTTCCACGCTTTCATCCTGCTTAGACAACCTATGCATCTGGACCAGCCCGTGCATCCCCGTTGGCTCCCTGGTTATCTGGTTATCTGGTTATGTGGTTATGTACTGCGTGAGCATCGCGCCAGCCTCCGGTCAGCTGAGAGAAAATGGCGCAAGTCAAAAGACCCTGCTGACCTCTCTCTCTACCAATCTCTTCTCCCTACTTTCTCTGTTGATGTCACCTCTGCAAAAACTGATTACACCTTCATCGGAGTTAACAGCTGCTGATTTTGCATCGCTGATTTTGCTGGCAAAAGTATCATCCATGTCATCTGTGCTCATCCTACTGGATCTGTCTGCTGCCTTTGACACTGTCAACCATTACATCCTCCTGGCTTCTCTTAGTGCTATGGGTGTCTCTGGAATGGCGTTTGCAATGGTTTGAGTCCTACCTCTCGGTTAGGTCATTCAGAGTATCCTGGAGAGATGAGGTCTCCGCGTCCCAACAGCTCAACACGGGGGTGCCACAGGGCTCAGTGCTTGGACCGCTACTCTTCTCCATTTACATGACATCCCTCGGCTCGGTCATTCATAAGCATGGCTTCTCCTATCACTGCTATGCCGACGACACACAACTCTACTTGTCATTTCAACCGGACGATCCGACGGTCGCTGTTCGCATCGCGGCATGCCTGAGTGACATCTCGCTTTGGATGAAGGATCATCACCTGCAGCTAAACCTTGCAAAAACGGAACTGCTTGTGATCCCGGCCAACCCAAAGATTCACCACAACCTTGCCATTCAACTAGGCTCATCAATGATTACACCGTCCAGCACAGCCAGAAACCTGGGAGTGGTAATCGATGATCGGCTTAACCTCACAAGTCATGTTGCCAGCACCACCCGGTCCTGTAGATTCATCCTCTACAACATTAGGAAAATTAGACCTTTCCTATCGGAGCACTCTACGCAAGTCCTAGTCCAGGCTCTTGTCCTGTCCAAACTGGATTATTGCAATGCGCTTCTGGCTGGACTTCCTGCTTGCACAATCAACCTCTCCAGATGATCCAGAATGCGGCGGCAAGAGTGGTCTTCAATGAACCGAAGAGACCGCATGTCACTCCGCTCTTCATCAGGTTACACTGGCTCCCTGTTGCCGCCCGCATAAAGTTCAAAGCTATGCTCCTGGCCTACAAGACCAACACCGGGTCTGCACCATTGTATCTCCACTCGCTAATTCAGATCTATGTTCCTGCCAGATCACTGCGGTCTGCAAAGGAACAACGACTAGTGGTACCATCCCAAAAAGGAAAAAAGTCACTCTCCCGTACCTTCTCTTGATCTGGTCCACATTGGTGGAATGATCTACCAGCTGCTACAAGATCAGCAGACTCGGTTGCCATCTTTAAAAAAAGCCTAAAAGCGCATCTCTTCCGTCAACATGTCGCTGATTGATTTATCCTAACTCTGTTCCCTTTCCTTCTTCAAAAAAAAAAACACTTACTAACCTCACTATTCTTCGCTTTGTATACTGTGCTAGGCTTTCATGGACTAGTTTGATGCACTTATGTATTTTGATGCACTTATGTATTATGTTGTTATAATTGCTTCCAATGTTTCCTCATCTGTAAGTCGCTTTGGATAAAAGCGTCTGCTAAATGACTAAATGTAAATGTAAGATAGTTAGCATACGCACTCCAAGCTCCTGGGGGGAGTGAGGGCAGCCTCTGTGACCTTCGTGAAGGCACAGGGAGGAAGGGCCAGACCGAGGGGGAGGAGGCTCTACTTGTAAGCTCGACCCTTAAGAGCAAAACCGAGGAAACGGTCTGCTAGAGAATCGAGGCACGAAGTACGCATCCTCTGGGTCGTTAACCACAAACCAATCCTGATGTCAGACTGACTCAAGGATGCGCCTCCGCGCAGCCCCCCACCTTATTCAGGGGAAATTGAGAGGTTGTCACCCCTAAGACATCTCGGCCAGAGGGACAGGCTCGATTTCCCCCTTCTCCGAGTGCCTGGCAACCGATCGCGAGGCCGAGACGGATCATCCTCACTAGGCACTGTGACGTGTTGGGTAGCTGTGACCAGGCCCGAGGTATCGTGACGGAGGAACTAGCGGGGAGATGGAAGGGGCACCGGAACCACAGGCGGAGGTGCGGAGGGGCTTCTGGGATGCAGACGCCAACCCGGACCTCAACGCCCTAGTAGGGGTGGGGTCGAGGCGGAGAGGCTGATGGCCTCTGTCTGCTATTTCATCAAAATACTCGAAAGTCTTCGGCGGTGTCACCAAGCAGCCCACACTGTGCGATGGGTGCATCAAGAAAGCGGACTCTCTAGACGCCTCCCATCTGCACAGAAGAAACCACCATCCGCGGGGGGCCACCTGAGGAGGGGGCACCGGAACTACGGGTGGAGGTACCGGGCTGCTGGGACGCAGACACCAACTGGGACCACAATGCCCTAGTGGGGACCGGGTCGCGATAGAGAGGCTGATGGCCTCCGTCAGCTATTTCGTCTAACGACTTTGACGATGCCATAAAGCAGCCTGCGCTGTTCGATTGGTAAATCAAGAAAGCGGACTCTCTCAACTTCTCCCATCTACGCAGAATTGAGCCAGAGGTGTCTCTCTTGGACCACAAGAGTGGATATTGTCTGACCCAGTGTGCGTGGCGTCACTTCGGTCTCCTGGAGAGCGAGGTCTGTAGTGCTGCGCAGGCCCTGCTTGACCACTGGGTCCTGCTTTCCCTCGTCTAACCACTCCAACACCTTAGCCTGGTGGATCTGCAGGATGGCCATGGCGTGAAGGGCGGAGTGATGGTCATCGTGTTATCGTGCCTGTCCGGCTTGTTTATAGTGCAGTCGCACCCAAGACTACAGTGGCGAAACATGCCTGGCAACATGTGCACGCTGCAGGAGAAATTGCTCTTTTAGAAATATGCTATTTTAGACACCTCTGACCAGCTACTAAACGCCCAGGGGAATTGCAAACGCCAGGACGAGTTCCGCTGCTCTGCGTCGTAGATCCAGTAGGTAGAATCGATGATAGCTCAGCATAAGCCTTGCAGGTTCCGAAGAACAAAAAGATGAATGAATGGGCACAAACCTGACGTGCCGCCCCATTCCCCAAGTTCATTCAAGAGTCGGAGATGATTGGTTCTCAAGTCAAACCCCATTCTGTCAGTCTCAACACAACGTTTTGACCTTCAACTGTTTTGAGTCCATTAAAGTTCACTATATGGAGAATAATCCAGCAATGTTTCCATCAAAAACCTTAATTTATTTTCGACTAAAGAAACATAAACATCTTGGGCCCTATTTTCACTATCTTAGCTGATGGTTTAAAGTGCACGACGCAGGTGCACTCAGGGCATGTCCGAATCCACTTTTGCTAGTTTAACCGCGCGAAAACATTCAGCGCCTGGACGCATGAACTAATCGGGTGGTCCCGATTCTCTTAATAAGTAATAGGAGTTTTTAACAATAAACCAATCAGAGTGTCATCTTCCATTGCCTTTAAGAGCCAGTTGCGCTCGCTCCATGGCGGATTCGCTATTTACACGGCAGAATTCGGAAGAGCAGACACTTCTCCAGAAAGGAAACGGGTCTGCTCGTGAGAGAGGTTAAAGCGTGCAAGCACACCATCTAAAGGACAAGCCGTATTTTTATCTTTATGTCCACAATAATAATCTTTTACATTGTAATTCATATTTTATAAATATTTGTCATTATTGTGTGCACACTATAGGCACATATTCCTAACGCACTCTTTAAATAACTAAACAAAAATTTAATTTAGACTTTAGACTAGGTTTGAATCGGTCTATGGCGCAGTCTATTTTCAGTTCCTCAAACAGTTCCACTCTCAGCAAATAAACATTTTCAAAGACAAATCTTGGTCTCAACTCACAGAAAAGTTTCCATGACATCTACACCCCCATGGTCGTGCAAAATGCATTTGCTATTCAAACAAAGCGGCACAGGACAGAAAAATGTGATCTGCGTCGGGCTGAATCTAGCAAAAAGACTTGCGCTCAGCCTTGCGCAACATTGCGCAGGGTGTACGATAGGGCCCCTTGAATGACATGGGGTTGAGTAAATTATCATGAAATATTCTTTTGAAAATGAAGTACTCCTTTAAACTGCACATGATAACATTTTGTTTTGCTCCTCTGGGAACACGGTTACATTGTAATATAGCTCAGGCCCATATTTTCTTAAGCTCTATCCATTTTTTCTAAAAAGCGATCCAATCATCACAGCACAGATTGTGATGTTTGGTCCTTATTGAGCAGATCACTCTGATATTGTGATGCATCAAGTTGTTTATTTCTGTTCATTTCATATAAGACTTGTCTGTGCTTATTTTCACATCACAAAAGATCACATCCTGAAATAAGAGCTTCAAATCTCCATTTGATATCTAAATGATCAGAGGGCTAGAGAGATGATTTATTGACATTCTTGTGCATGTGTCTTGTTAAACTATGTATCTGCAAAACATTTGTTTAATTTTTTAATATTAAGTAATTACAGGAAGTTGAGTGAAATGGAACAGAGTAGTTACAATGTCATGATAAAAATGAAAACCAACTACAAAACCACAGAAATGGGTCTCTGGCACCATGCATGAGGATTTGAAACAGTTGATGGTCATTGTTTTTATAAATCAACAGGAAGGGACCATAGTGTTTACACTGTCTGTGTGTACAATAAAGTCGTTTTCTTGACTACTTACACTTCTTCTGGTGAGTTTGTTGGCAGTGTTGCCTTTTGATATTTTTTATCCTTTCGTGCAGGGCCAGATTAACACTTCACTGTACCCTGGGCAACAATATTCAAGGGCCCCATCATCACAACCCCAGGATCACCATAATCTGGCAAAATACAGAATAAATTACAGTAATTGTCACGATCGGTGGATGGAGGACCCAAGTGCATGCAGCCAAAACAGGGATGACGGGGTTAACAAAGATTTTAATTATTAAATAAACAAATCAAAAACCCACAAGGGGGTAAAACAAGACAAGATAACTAAAAATTACAAACAGGACACGGACTAACTAAACTAGGAACATAAACACTAAGGACAAGACTAAACTAACTCACCAAAAACACGAGGTAACAAAACTAGACACGATGCAAGACTTTACCAAGCTTTCAAGGAAAAACATTGGACGTACAAAGGACAAGGTACAGCACACAATGAACGAGCACAGGACTATAGACAAGAGGAGGCTTTAAAGGGAAACAAACACAGGATAATTGACAAGGGTCAGGTGCGGGTACTGAAACACTCAGGGAAGGTTAACGATGAAACGAGATGGCGGGAAACACTGTCGAGACACGAGAAAGAACATGGCAAGTCTACATTTCATAACAAAGCCATGCCTTTCTCACACAAAACCTAAGGCTATGCCATGACTCCGCTGCAAGACCAAGAATAAACATGACATTATAGCGGAGTCATGACATAAGCCCCCTCTTAAATGAACACCTCCAGGTGTCTAAATTACGTCGTTACTGCGTACCTAAATTACGTCATATGCTGTCATCATCAGATGCGGAGAAGCTTATACATGCCTTTATGACATCAAGACTAGATTACTGTAATGCACTATTAGGTGGTTGCCCTGCAGGCCTATTACAAAAACTCCAACTGGTCCAAAATGCGGCAGCTCGAGTTCTTACACGTACAAAAAAGTATGAGCATATTAGCCCGGTTCTGTCAACCTTGCACTGGTTACCTATAAAGCATCGTGTAAACTTTAAAATCTTGCTTATTACCTATAAAGCCTTGCATGGTTTAGCTCCTCACTACTTGAGAGAACTTCTTACGTATTATAGTCCATCACGTGCACTACGCTCTCAGGCGTCAGGTCAGTTGGTAATACCTAGAATTTCAAAATCAAGTGCAGGCGGCAGATCCTTTTCTTATCTAGCGCCTAAACTTTGGAACAGTCTTCCCTGCAATGTCCGGGAGGCGGACACACTCTGTCAGTTTAAATCTAGACTAAAGACGCATCTTTTTAATCTTGCATACACTAGATTATCATAATATATGTATTTCAAAGATCTAGGCTGCACTAGTTAGATCAACCGGAACCAGGGACACTTCCAATAACAACTGATGCATTTGTTGCATCAAAGAGTGCAGAACAGTACTCTACTCTCAGCCAGTCTTGTCTCATTGTTCCAAGGTTACAAGAGCGGAGCGGGCAGGGCGCAATCCATTCCTAGACCTGACAAATGCTGGACGAAGGAAGTGACGTCCCTACAAAACTTCAGCCACTATTAGATTATTAATGATAATTTTAAATCAAATTTTTTTATTTTCGCCTTGTTGTGCAAGCACTGTTGAGCTTGTGCAGAGGCTGCAGTTTTTGCCAGAGGGGAACTGGAATCCCCTGGTTAGGCCTGGTTTCCCTCCGAGGTTTTTTTTCTCCTCCAATGGAGTTTTGGGTTCCTCGCCACCGTTTACATACTGTTTTGCACTGTTTTGCCTGGCCGGGGGGGCTGCTAGAATTTGTTAGTCTTATTTAATTAACACTGCATATAGGAATTTATTGTGTGTCTGATATTTGACCTGTGTTTTGAATTCCATAACCTTTTATGTTTTACTTATAGTCATTTTTTCTTGTACAGCTGCTTTGTAACAATGAAAATTGTAAAAAGCGCTATATAAATAAAGCTGACTTGACTTGACATGATAGCGGAGTCATGACAGTAATACAGTCAATATACTCAATATTTCAATAACTAACTGCCATCAAGTGCATTTTGATGTACAGATGTGCAAATGTTCATCGAACTACAAATGCACTCAGTCATGATGTTATGAAAACAAAACACATCGGCATCAATCTGGCAAAATTGACCCACTACATAGTCACAAAAGATAAATAAGCAACGACTTTCAAAGCATCCAATATTTATTTAACAACACCTACTCCAAACACAAATGATTGAATTGAATTGATAGAGCCATCACAGAGGAAGTTCACAGACAAGACACAAACAAAAATCCATAGAATCCATCTCCTAGAATCAAGTAGCATTTTGGTCCTCATCTTATTTTAAACAGAAATCACTGTCACCTCAGAATTCAATAGGACTATCAAGTTATAGCGCAATATAAACATTTTTACATTTACATTTTAAAAAAACAAAATGTACAGCATTTACATGGAGCCACCACAAGGAACAAATGTATCAAATGCAGTATCATCTGCTCCTTCACCGCTCATCACCGCTTCCCTCAATGTCGCACTCGCAGCAGAATCCGGGTCGTGGTTGAAGATGCTGCTGGGGGCTCTTTGCTCTCGGGGCTGTGAACATTAGCTAGAGCCGGCAGTGAAGAAATGTCCTGGTTAGCTAAGCTGTCCTCGTTGACGGATGGTGCCTTAGCAGACTAGTTGCTATCGTTTACTAGCGTAAAGAAATTCCCTATTTTCGGTCTATATTTTAAATTTTCTGCGTTCCTGATATCCTTCTCTCTTTTAAATTTCCGATTAGCGCTCCCACTTAGCTACTCAGTGTTTGCATTTTTGAGTTGTGTTGTAGCGCTTGCCGTCACGCGACCGGCTCAGTGCACGTTGATTGGTGTCACCGCACGCGGGGCCCTTTAGAGGCCCCTTGCCCAATTGCCCATATGGTTAATCCGGCCCTGCTTTCGTGGGATAACATGGAATTATTTTTGATTCCATCATGGATTACATGCTCACACACAATAATGTATTTATGACACAAACCCGATTAAAAGCAAGACAGATGTTCTCTGGTGTTTAACCTCACACACGTCATCTCCACAACAATAAACTGTTGTGCTTTCCTTTGCTTTGCTTTTGTGTGAACATTTGTGGTTTGCTCATACTGTATCTGATCTGCTATTCTGTTTTTTACTCCACAAAAAAACAATAAGTATCAAGCCATTATGTAGCTGTATGAAGGAAAGAGATGAAATACTCTCATATGCTCATATCTTTCAAAAAATTATTTGGTTCATATGTTTTTAATTTTTAAATGCAAATAATAGTCTTTGATATGAAATAAAATCACTGTCAAAAATAAATGTACGTAACTGAAAGAATTTGTGTGTAATATTATTTTATTCGTGCGTAATTTTAAAAATTGTATGTAATTCAACTTTTTGTGAGACTTTGATTTCAAAATCTTCGGCCACAACAGTTTACAAGTACGACAATTTGTTTTATTTGTTAGATTACAACTTCAAATTCTACGACTATGACATTTTACAGACACAACCGCAACTCCGTTACGTGCACGAAGTGCGAATTACGAACACGAAGCACTGTGTGCGAAGAGACTGTCAAAAATACGTCATCAGCTCACAGGCATTACTATCCGAAGGAAGATTGATCGATTCCACGACGTAGTGCGCATGCGCCCCCGCTTAAACAACTAGCGCCAAAATGACAGCTCAACAGCCAAGCGTCTCAAGTTTTAATTTTAATTCGGACACGATTAACAGTTACTTATTTCTAGTAACAGATAGGAGATATATTATAGAGACAGATTCGGTTACGTTTAGCTGCTCAAAGAATAGTTTAGCCCCCGACTCTAATAAAACAAACACAAACAAGCTTAATCAGGTTTTATTATGTCTTGCGAACCTACTGATCTTCACTGCATTCCTACTAGGGTGGCCATTTCCATAACACCAAAAAGGAGGACACTTTGCGGCATTTAGTGAGGCAAGAATAACTGCATCTGGTGTACTCGCAAATACAATACAATTTTGTCTATCATATCTATGGTATCATGATACAGTGATTCTGAAATAGCCTACTCTATTCATTACCAGACAATTTGATCAACAACATATCTTGATGTAGACCTATGTGTAACAGAAGAGGCAAAAAAGTGTTTGTTCACAGTATTTGTATTTCTTCAAGACACTCCTGTATGACTGGTGATGCTTGACTGCATGATAGACTTTACAAAGCTCTGCAGCGGAGATTTTGTCATCCTGAGGTGATGCTGCCTCTCGAAATTAAGACCTAAGGGAAGACGCACCAGCAGCTCTTTGGTTACCTTTATGTTTTTCAGTGCTGGCATGTCGGTCAATGGCGGCTTTCCCTTTACTACTAACGTCCACTACACAGCGACATAGTGTGCAAAATCCATGGAAAGCATCTCTACTGCTTTTTGATATGAATTCGTGGTCTTGTGTCCATTCCGGACTAAATGATGTTGGACGTTTCGGCATGTTAACGTTATGATGTGACGTAGCCTGTACGTGCCCCACCTACACGTCGTGAAGGCTTGTTTACGTTTTTAACCAATTATATATCAGATATTTATTTGACATCTCTTTCAGCCAATCATCTGTTTGACAGGAGATCTTACGGTGTCAGACGCGATGCTGCTGCGTCCCAATAAAGGTTTTACAGCGCGTTTTTTAAGGCCGATTCAGCGCAACTCCGAAAAGGAGGACAAATGAGTGTCCGGCTTGAGGCTGCGCCGGACGCCAGACAGGGGGCTTAAAATCCGGACTGTCCGGCCAAAAGCCGGACGTATGGCCACCCTAATTCCTATGCTTGCAGTAAAGCATGTTCGATAGCATTTGGTTGTCTGCTTCATGAATACATAACAGTGTCCGAATTAAAACTTGAGACGATGAGTGAGCGCTTGGCTGTTGAGCTGTCATTTTGGCGCTAGTTGTTTAAGCGGGGGCGCATGCGCACTACGTCGTGGAATCGATCAATCTTCCTTCGGATAGTAATGCCTGTGAGCTGATGACGTATTTTTGACAGTCTCTTCGCACACAGTGCTTCGTGTTCGTAATTCGCACTTCGTGCACGTAACGGAGTTGCGGTTGTGTCTGTAAAATGTCATAGTCGTAGAATTTGAAGTTGTAATCTAACAAATAAAACAAATTGTCGTACTTGTAAACTGTTGTGGCCGAAGATTTTGAAATCAAAGTCTCACAAAAAGTTGAATTACATACAATTTTTAAAATTACGCACGAATAAAATAATATTACACACAAATTCTTTCAGTTACGTACATTTATTTTTGACAGTGATTTTATTTCATACTTTGAAAGCAATCACTTTTTTGCCTCCTGTTAGAAACATTTCTGTTGTCCTTTCTGTTGTTTGCAAGCGGGTTTCTGTAATTGGTATTCGGTTTGGTTGTTTTTCAATTTGTTCACGTCACAATATGGTGCACTTTCACAGGTTACTACTGTTTATAACTCATTAATAAATGGTTCACAGTCGTTCACTTTGACAAAAAGACAAATGGACACTTCTAACATATTAGATACTGTATATATCATACTGTATATAACATATTCATCCATCAATCGCTGTATTCGAGGCTGTGTGGCGAAATCTGGCTTTCTATCATTCTCAGAATCTCAATTTAATATTGGAGCGAGTCTGAAACAGGAACGTTCTTCTATTTATGAAACCTTTGAATAGCCCCTGTGAAGTCGTGGTTTACAGTGATTTAATAAGAGGCCCACAGCTTTTATAAATGTGTGAACTTCATCACGATGAAACCACATGAACAGATGACAGATTTCATCAATACCGACACCACTCACTTCATCGATTGTTAATGGATGTCCTTTTTCCAGTCAGTTACTGTATATATTTGGTCCCCGGTGTCATTCTGCTCTACTTTCCTGTCGCTGTGTATTTTGTGTCTGTGCTAAATGTGACAGTCACTTAGAGAGTGTTTTTTTATGATCGATCGTGTCCATTACAACCAATCCTACATCTCATAGCACTACAGCAAATACATGCCAATCATTAACTGTCTTCGTAATAACAGTCACGCATTCTCTTTTACGTTGCACCGTTTATTTATGCTATTATATTGTATAGCACTATTCAAAATGCATATTGTTTGAAAGAAGTTTTAAAGCCCTCATTGAGTTACCCAAAGCAACAGTTGGAAGAATTGAAAATATATAAGCTAGTAAAGGTTTATGAAAAAACAGCCCATGTCAAATGTCAAATATGATCTGGTTACATAATGTCAAATTCAGTGGCTGAGGAAAGACATTTGCTCATGTTATTATAACTGTGAAAAAGAATTCAGCAAACTGATATTCCAGTCATAGCGATTATTCGATCTGCGTCCACAGACAAGCGTCAATGTATTCAAAAGCTTTTGGTGTAACATCATTTTCAGTCAACAGTCTAATGCAGGGCTATTCAAATACATTTGCAGAGGGCCAAACTAGGAAATTCCAAAATTTGTGAGGGCCTGACGGACATATTTATACATTACATTATTCTTTTTGTTTCCTTCAACTTGTATTGATTATGTAGCAAGTGGCGGTAGCGGGTGTGTCGACTACGCCACCCCAAGATCTAACCCGGGGAAATAAAAGTAACCACCAAGGCTTCTATAGATTTAAGCAATCAGGTTCGGGCATGGAATAAACAGAGAAATGCTTCCATATTAAACATACAATTTTATTAATCAAATACACAGCAAACGTAGTAAACACTCTGGAAGCTGACGTCAGCCTATTCTTAAAAACACTACAATCGGGGCGAAGGTCAATACCACATCAAAATACATCCAAATTCACAGCAATCCAAACAATTCATACAATCCACAACGCACACCAATAAATAATACACAAAGATGTGTAGTTCAGTATACCAACAGACTCTCTCATACACTCACAAAACCGGGCATGAGGCTTACTGGTGGGCGTCCAGCGGCTCGGGCATGAGCGTCCAAATAATCCACTCCAAAGCACGTGTACAGCCACACAACCAGCACAGCAACGGTCACACTGTGAAAGTACCCACACTGCACACAAAAGAGGACCCACCACCTCGAGCACGCTGTCCCCACCGTCAGCACTCAGCTCCTCTACATATAACAAAGACAAAATAAACCAAATTTAACTTCAACAACAATAATACTGATAAATGAAATAAAGAATGAAGTATTACGATAAACCAACAAGGATCATGAAATAACGTTACGGAAACAACAATACAAATAAACAAAAGGGCGAAAGAAATAACTTTAACAAATGACTATAACGCTGGTAAATAAGATAAACACACGAAAGGGGCAAAAGAAATGACTTTAACAAATGACTTTAATGCTGGTAAATAAAGTAAACAAAAAGCAAAGGGAATGATCTGGCCAAACAGCTAATGCTGGAAAATGAAATAAACAAACGAAAGGGGCAAAAGAAATGACTATAATGCTGGTAAATGAAATAAACAAACTAAAGGACGAAAGAAAATGACTTTTACGAAACAATTCTCACTCAATCGATCACAAAATAAATCACAACCACATCCACTCGTGAATATTACACATCCGAAAGCAGATATGCAATCGGCCACACAAGTGGCCTATGAGGTATTTTCGCTAGCCAAATGAGCGCAGTCCATTAACTCTGACTCGATGAAAAGCCCAGAACAGGAAGGTGACGTGCGTTAACCGCACTTTGAGCAAAGCAGCAGTCGCCCCAAGGCAGGCCGCAAGCGCTTCCTTGCTATGATAGCTATCCCCGAACAGCCATACACAGCTACACGAATCTTGCAGACAATGCGCTGTGCGCAAGTTAGCAAAGTTTGTTACTCCGTTCAATTAAATAACAAAATGGGGTAGCCACAACACAGCAAGGGATTCTGCGACACCACCACAAACTAGGTGAACCGAAACATGAGCCTCTAGCGTCACGTACTGCCACCAAGGGGTACGTTCGGGTTATAACACCCCCCTCCTGACATGATTGGCAACCAAGACTACACCAAGAGCCAATCGTAACCAAGTGGGGAGGAGGGGCTACAATTAACCACAGTCCATCCTGCCACAATTAGGTCTACAACAAAGTGCAAAACTGCAAAGACTGAGACACATACACAGCTTTTCCCCTTAAAACAGTAAACATAAGTAATAGCTTATATGTTGATAAAAATCAAACAATCAAAATAAAGCTGTTATAAGTGCAAAACTGCAACTGCAGTTTAAAGTATCAAATCTTATTTGGGGAAATAAGAACATTCAAATATCCCTGATATTCAGTGAAGAGTATGTGACTCAGTGGGAGAAGTGCTGACAACGATTTGTTTTTGCCATTTTAACATCATCTGGCTCAGAGGCGCAAAAAGTGGCTATGCGCTATATGCGGCGCATAGGGGCGCCGCACCATGGGGGGCGCCAACGCGATGGTTTAAAAAATTAGAAATAATAAAAGTTATATACATTTTTATAACTTTTTAAAAGTTATTGTATATATAAAAAGTTATATACATTTAAGAGGACTAACAGGCTAGGCGGCACCGGTGCCCTCATAAGATTCCATCATATAATTTATTTAGACATAGAAGGGTAAAATCGCGAGTGGGCGGGGCGCCGTGAGTTACTTTAAGTACGCAGTAACGTCAGTGAGTTGTCGTTGAAATTAGAATTTGAAAAAGATGGATAAACCAAAAAAGCTGTCGGGGGCTAAAAATAGAAAAAGAAAGATGGAAAAAGAAGATGGCCTGTCAAGGGATGCGACAGCAGCTAAATACGTGGATGGTGAAAGGCAACAGGTAGGATTCAAAATGTGACGTCTATTCTTGCAAATACAATATTCATGTTAACAGACTAAGGCCTGTGACACACTGGATGCGTGGCGTGAGCGTCTCAGAAGCATGGCGTGTCCGTTTTTAAATCGGCTCCCATGTTAACAGGTTAGAGCTTGCACACTGCCTGCGTGAGACGCGCGGCTCGAAAACACGTGCATGCTAGGAATAGGACCGACGCCTATTTTTCACGCGACACGCAAGCGTGTTGGAAGCGTTTCCAGGCAAAATAGAATAGGAAAAAATTTTGCATTTTTGGAGAAACAACAAGTGAATATTGAAATAAATTATACATTAATATTCCTATTAAGTTTGAGATATTATTACTAAAATTTTGCAAATTAATACTCCAATTACACTACTTTTTTTCCATTAAATCTTCCTCCAAGAAAATGCTTATTATATTTGCATAAAGTAAAATCGTGCATCAATTAATTACGTTACATCTTTAATAACATATCTGAGAATCATCTTAATACGAATTGTGGTTCGTATCAAACCCCAAAATGTATTGGTGACTGAATTATTTTTGTTTTTTATGCGCTTAACAATGTGATTAAAATGGAAAAAAATATGACACACTACAATAACAACGTAGTCTAGTGTGTCATCTGAGTGACGATCCAACATCAGGTAATAAAGTTACAAAACATTTGGAAATGTTATTTAAATAAACAGACAGCCCTATTACTTATTTTTCGGATTTTGGAAGGTGTAGGTTACTTGATAAAAGTTTAAACTTGTTGTGAATACAAGACCCTTGTCTGTCGGCGGCCTCCCTCTACGTCACCTATAGCAGCAGCAGCGCGCCAGTGCCGCGTCAGGCACGGTGCTGGTGTGCAAAGATACAGAAAACGTGACGCAGCCGCCACGCAGCTGACACGCAACAGAAACGCCACGCTCACGCCACGCATCCAGTGTGTCACAGGCCTAACGTTAGCTAGTGAGCTTGCTGAGCAACCGACCATGGAATAAATAGATTTGCTACCAAACTTGGAGGCTTGCGAATATAAATGTTGACTGGCAAGTGTTTGCTAACTTAATGCAAAGTAATGTTGCTGCTGATATCTACATTTATATTTTGGTTAAACCCTATTGTACCAATGCCATGCATGACATATCTAAATTTTATTAAAGTAAAATAAGAACTGGTAAATATAAGGTAGCATGCACAATAAATGACTAGAAGCTGGAAAACATTACTTATGCAATAAAGCTGGTTTATCATGGATTGTTTTTACCATTAGCTTCATGTTAGCTCAGCTGTGCTGTCAGACATACAGGCTACTTTACATCTGCTGGGTGACATGGAAGCTGCAAGGGCCACATTTCTCTCTCTTTAAAGATCTGTGCTATATGTGTATGTATGTATATATATATATATATATATATATATATATATATATATATATATATCAGCACAGACCTTTAAACAGAGAGAGATGTGACCCTGTAATGACTTTTCTATATGTATATGTGCAGAGCCGGACAGTAACGGAGTACATTTACTCGAGTACAGTACTTAAGTACAATTTTAAGGGATCTGTACTTTACTTGAGTATCATTTTTGGGGAGTACTCATGACTTTACTCAAGTACATTTGAGAGGCAAATATTGTACTCTTTACTCCGCTACATTTCTATCTATAACCGTAAGTACCCGTTACTTCTAAAAAGGAAAAAGAAAAATCTCGGAAACCACCAATTTGTTTTGTCCCTCTCAAACGTGATTGGATTGTGCAGGCGCCACTTATTGGGACAGCCTATCAGCAACAATCACCCAGACCTCAGAGCTCTTTCATTTGCTGTACACAGCTGTCAATCATCTCACGTCTGCATGACACGTCCTGTGTACACTTCCTCATTCAGGACATCCGCGATGAAGCTAAAGTGACATTTCTTCACCAAAACAAGAAGCTAATAAATGCACGATTGAAGAATATGTGTTTTGTGTGTATTTTCATGCGATTTGGGGGTATTTTTATACGAATAAAGAATAAAGGTAAGGGAAGAGTAGCCAATAGCGTCATATAAAATGCTAAATATAACATGAAATGAACTTGAAAACATCGCGACCGGTCAGCTGATTTTCTTTAATCATTATTATCTTCTCTTCTTTGCTCTATGCTGCGTGTATAACACGGTCAGGTTCAGAGGTGTGTCAGAACATTGCTATATCACCTTCTTTGCTGTTTTAGGTTTATTGATTTCAGGGGCGGCGTTTGTGTATGGCCCTAGCGTTCAGAAAACATTGTTGAAATAAAGTACGTGTGCATAATGAGACTCATTAAAGATAATTAAACTACTTTACACTGATGTGTACATGTAGCATAGGCGTCGGAAGCATGTGTATTTGAGAATGTATAAACACCGTTAATTCACATAGCGTCATTGACGTATAGTCGGTAAGACCGAAGATATGTAGTTTTGACGTGACATCATCGTAATGTTTGTTCGAAGCTCTTTTTGGCTAAACTCGTTTGTCTGCATTTTCCACATTTAAGATCATATACAGGCATTTATTTTCAATAAAACAAAGAAACTGTCTACAAAATGCCTAACAGTGGTTTTGGAATCAAGTGTGAGGTTATGGGTAGTGGGGATGGTCTTTATTTTCCCAATTAGTTGGCATCCATTTAATAATTTTAATAAATCGAATAATTTACACTATTGTTATTGTATTTCATTCATAATGTACAACGCTATCTGTGAAAAATTAAAAAAATATATTGTACGGAAAGACTTTGTAGTGCAGTCGCAGTTTAGGCTATTATGTATTTTGCGATTTGCCACTAGCTATGCCAGGATTAGCTTAAAAATGAAAAGAATCGAGGCTTAACAACCCTGCGACAAGGTAAGACATGTTTTATATTTAATCTTGTTTGCTGAATCTGATCAATGGTTGGTTTATATTTTAGTCTCATAGTCGATTAACGTAGTCGTTGGTGGTGGTTATGACAACATCTGGCTGTGGGTTATTTTTTACTACTTTAAGTTTTGTGGTTACATATATGTGGTATCATTTGGTTTCATTGTGGTTCGTTTTTTTGTATGGTCTGAGGAAATTTCGCCATACCCTAGGTTTTGATGAAACGCCACTACTGATTGATGAAAAAACAGAGAAACTCACATGTACACACAATTGTTAGCTGAATTGTATTTTCTAATATTACTCATTAATGTAAGCAGAGTATTTGCTTTGATGTTCTTGAGTATGCGGTGTGTTGTTTAAAACTGTTCGGTTCAAATGTGGGTGCAAAAAATCCATTAAAACTCTAGCAGAGGTGAAAAGAATAAAGCATGGTAAAAAGATTAAAATTACTTTATTTTACTTTAAATTCCTTTAACATTCTCCAAGGTATTAACATTAACATTTTTCATAACTCCATGTAGGACGTTTCTGTACATAAATGTAAGCACTGTGGCAGTAGTAATGCAATATTTAGAAAATGTACTCTTGTACTCTTGATACTCAAGTACTTTTAAAAACATGTACTTCAGTACTTTTACTTAAGTACACATCTGACTGTAGTACTTTTACTTGTACTTGAGTAAAATTTAGCAAGGGGTATCTGTACTTTTACTCAAGTAATGAACCTGTGTACTCTGTCCGCCTCTGTATATGTGTGTGTGTGTCATATTAGTACTTTTTAAAATCCCAAATGTTAATGTAATTTCAACAGCAGCACAACCTTACTGCATTATAGTTGTCTATCTGATGCCATCCCTAGGCTGATTTAAACATTTTATTTAGGCTGCTATATTTAACAGCGAGTTCATTTTATTCAGGTGTGAGGATGGTGGATCAGGAAAGACAGGGGAAAGCAACAGGATTGGGTCTAACATTAGGTGGAAGTGTAGAGGGAGCTTGATACCAACTTGATACCAACAGATTAATTTCTTAATATTATTAATATGGAAAAGGTAGGGGTGTAACGGTTACAACGATACACTTGTGTTTCGGTACGGATCGGTACGTTTTAGATGCAGCAAAAAGAAAGAAATGGCAGAGAAATTTCCATGAATAAATTTTTATATATTTGTGTTCATATACCATATAATTATGGTAGGCTTACAGTAGCTTAAAATATACTTTTAAAATAAACCTTTATTATTTCAAGCCCATACATGATGATGTCCGGCACACTTTTTTATTTAGCAGGGGGGTGCCAAAACTGTTTTTGCATACCCCCCTAACATTGGGTAGTTGCGCCCCTGATCTGGCTCATATTTGGTAAGTGCAATTCTCAGGCACTGGGATAACTTATCACTATTGTCCATAGTGTTTTTTAATTCACCGCTGAGCTTCGCGCGCAAGACAGACTCGTGAATAATGCCGATAGCTGCCACAGCTGACAGTCTGGCTGCTAGTCCTTGCACTCTTCCGAGCATAGCTGGTGCTCCATCCGTTACTAGCAAGCAAACCTTTTGTATATCCAGTTTATGCTCACTGAAAAATGCAACAACATTTGGAAACAGCACTTCACCTGTCGTATGTCCCTCCAGTGGAATGAGTCCCAGAAGCTCCTCACGAAAGTGAACTCCATCGTAAAATCTCACATAAACGCACATCTGGGCCACATCACTTGTATCTGTCGATTCGTCAATAGCAATGGACATCAGCTCCGTTTTTTTAATGTTCTCCAGTAGTTTATCAAATACCTCCTTTGCTAGTAGATCCACTCGACGGAGAGCTGAGGTGTCTGACAGTGGTACTTTTTTAATAGATGAGGACACGTAGTCTTTCATTTTTTGGTCAACAATGATTTTGTCAACAACCGCCAGCATGCAGTCTTTAATAGTCTCTGACTCGGTGAAGGGCCACTCGTAGAGAGGCAATGAAAGCTCTCTCTTGTTCGGTACAAAACCCGCCAATTGCACGCTGACTTTGCTCAAAAGAAGTTACCAGTTGTCTCTCCACAGAGCCCTCTTGGTATTGCGCAGAAAAAGACGAATGTTTTGTAGTAAAATGTCTCTTCACATGATATTCTTTTGCCACAGCCACTGATTCGTTGCACAGTAAACACACAGGTCTATCGGTCCCTCGCTTGCTTGCCGTAGTTGGCACAGTAAGTCAAGTCAAGTCAGCTTTATTTATATAGCGCTTTTTACAATTTTCATTGTTACAAAGCAGCTGTACAAGAAAACATTGACTATAAGTAAAACATAAAAGGTTATGGAAGTCAAAACACAGGTCAAATATCAGACACACAATAAATTCCTATATGCAGTGTTAATTAAATAAGACTATCAAATTCTAGCAGCCCCCCCGTCCAGGCAAACAGTGCAAAACAGTATGCAAACGGTGGCGAGGAACCCAAAACTCCATTGGAGGAGAAAAAAAACCTCAGAGGGAGACCAGGCCTAAACAGGGGATTCCAGTTCCCCTCTGGCAAAAACTGCTGCCTCTGCACAAGCTCGACAGTGTGCGCACAACAAGGCAAAATAAAAAACAAATTTAGATTTAAAATTATCATTAATAATCTAATAGCGACTGAAGTTTTGTAGAGGTAAATAAGTACTTCTCCGTCCATTCACTCTGAAACTTACGATTTTCTCTGTAAACTTTGCGGTTTGGCTTGGACAACGCCCTGTTAGATGCATGTGTCACAGGCAGCGTGAGAACATCGAATCAGCGAGAACGAGAGTGTAACACTCCCGTCCGTTTCCCTGCCGGTTTTTCCCCATGGACTTATATTCACTATCCCGCACCTGTCCGTCATTTGTGATCACGCTGTTCCCGCACCTGCCAGCCATCATTGTTCGTTATCAAAGACTATTTATACTCTGTGTTTCCGTTTTTCCCATTGTCAGTTATTGATTGTCTTGCGTTTTGTGTACCAGTCTGTGTTAGTGATTAAAAGTTTCCCGTTTTTTGTATGCCTGCATTCTCGTCTGTCTCGATCCGGCACGACACCGTGACAGAATAACTGACCTAGTATGGATTACATCTACGTCTCTCCAGTGGACCAGCTCGTGGGTCTTCTTCAAGACGGACGGCCACTGGAGAGGTATGTGGAGGAGTTTGTTGAGGTGTGTTACCGGGTGGGTTGGGACAATCCCACACTTAACCGTGTGTTTTTGACCGGTCTGGACGACGACCTGCTCGCCGCCGTTCTGCTCCCGTACGCGGACGACCTTCCCCTGGAGGAGTTGATCAATCAGGTTCTCCCGGGGGAGGAATCCGTGGACCGCGTTGGGGAGCTGGACGGTGGCTTGAGCGGTTCGCGTCCGGTACCGGTCATCCGCGTGGGGGTTGTTCTGACTCACTCCGGGACCGCGCCTCACTCCTCCACGAAGTCCCGTCGGCGCCATCCACGTCGGAGGGCACTACAGCGCAAGCATCGCGAGTGCGCTCCTGAGATTCCGCAGCAGCGGAATATGGAAGGCCGTGAGGGTCAAAATCCCCGGCCTTCCCAGGCACAGCTACCGGTCCTGATCGCACCAGAGGCACTCCGGGAGTTGGATTCCCTCTGGTGTTCCGAGCCAGCGCCCCGATGCACTCCCGTGCCAGCGCCCCGATGCACCCCCGTGCCAGCGCCCCGATGCACCCCCGTGCCAGCGCCCCGATGCACCCCCGTGCCAGCGCCCCGAAGCACTCCCGTGCCAGCGACCCGAAGCACTCCCGTGCCAGCGCCCCGAAGCACTCCCGTGCCAGCGCCCCGAAGCACTCCCGTGCCAGCGCCCCGAAGCACTCCCGTGCCAGCGCCCCGATGCACTCCCGTGCCAGCGCCCCGATGCACACCCGTGCCAGCGCCCCACCAGGCCTCCGTACCCGTGCCCGAGCCTCACCAGGCCTCCGTACCCGTGCCCGAGCCTCACCAGGCCTCCGTACCCGTGCCCGAGCCTCACTATCAAAGACTATTTATACTCTGTGTTTCCGTTTTTCCCATGGTCAGTTATTGATTGTCTTGCGTTTTGTGTACCAGTCTGTGTTAGTGATTAAAAGTTTCCCGTTTTTTGTATGCCTGCATTCTCGTCTGTCTCGATCCGGCACGACACCGTGACAGAGAGTTTGTCACCATGGAGACGACGTGCTCCGCTCTAGAAAATTTGCCTGTGCGACGCGGCTGATTCAGAGATTTTTTTAGACTTTTTTTTATATTTGTTTTTTAATCTGCCGCGGGCCAGAATAAATTCATATCGGGCCAAATTTGCCCCCGGGCCGCTATTTGAATAGGCCTGGTCTAATGAGTCAGAGACATGCAGTTAACACAGTTATGTTACCATATTCCTTCTAGCGATGTAACAAATAACATTCCAGCAATGTCACTTTGTGATGACAACATAACATTGGCCGTTACTGGAACGTGGTGATTACATCCAAAGACGCACCTGAGGGGTATTGTACAAAAGCAAGATAAGGGATTAAGCTGGGATTTTCCAGTTATCCTGGCTGAATTTAGCCCTTACTCAGTTGCATGAAGGGTGGCTGAATTAATCTATGGAGATTTACACTTTGCAGCTAGCCTGCTCCTCCCTAAATCCTACTAGATATTAATGTGTTTTAGTCACTTCTAAAATACTAGATATACAATCATTCATATAAGTATGCGTACTGTTATTTTAGTTATTATTGAAAACTGCTGTTCATTTCACTGTCAGAGGTTTGATGAATATATATATATATTATTCGAGATTTAAAGCGTTTATTGTCATACATCCAGTGAGGAAAGCAGATTTTTTGAGCAATTATTACTTTGCTGTCGCAATGAATGCCAACACAGGGCAGAAGAACTATACTATACTATATGAGAAATAGAATGACTATGTATATGCAAGTATAGAGTAGAAATGTACTGTTGAATGAGAAAAAATATCAATATATTATAGCAGTTGATGAGATAATGGAGACAATGGCTCATGAGATAATAATGAGACAATGGCTCATGAAGTTGCAAATGTGGTTTCAATTAAGTCCGTAACGAGGTCAATATGTAGTATATATAGACTAAAGATTTGTGTTTCTCCGATTCACAATGGCTTGCCCTTTGTTGAATGATGTAGTTGATGAGGAAGTTTTCATACTCAGACGAGCATTCAGGCATGAAAGAGTCTTCAGAGATAGGGCAGACCCATTGGCCTTTTCAGACCAATATCTGACTGAGAGGTACAGATTCTCAGGTGATGGCATCAGATATTTGTGTAGGCTGCTGGGTCCAAACATACAGCACAGGACAGCACGGAGCCATGCTCTCACTGTCCCACAGCTGGTCTGCGTAACACTGCGATTCTTTGCAAGTGGCATGTTTCTGTATTCTGTCGGTGATGCAGAAAACCTCAATAAAGCCACTATTTGCCGCACAATAAGAAAGGTAAGTCTGGCATTGAAATCTCTTGTGCACATATTTATCACCTTCCCTGGTCACAGAAGATTCATCCACATCAAGGAGGATTTCAACAAGATTGCAGGTAACACGAATAATAACATTGACTGTGCTAATGTAACATTTTGTAGTACAGTATGACACTCATTATTTTGTGTTACAGCTTTTCCTAATGTAATTGGGACAGTGGATTGCACCCATATTCGTATCCAACGCCCCTCAGGGGCACATGAGGGAGATTATGTTAACAGGAAATCCTTCCACAGTGTCAATGTTCAGGTAAGAATGAGTTATGGTTATGGTCAGCTACATAATTATTCTGTGCATTAAATGACCTTAATAAGCTATATATATTTTTACAGATGATCTGTGATGCTGCCTGCCTTATCACAAATTTAGAGGCAAAGTGGCCTGGCTCAGTCCATGACTCCAGAATCTTTCGGGCCAGTAGAATTTACCAGAGACTCTCTCTAGGTAAGCCACCCCATTTTTTAAGCACCTTGAACATCAAGAGTACAGTACATGTAAGAATTATGTTTTGCATTCGCAGGAGAGTTCTCTGGCGTGCTGCTGGGGGACAAAGGCTATGCCTGTGAGACATTTCTGATGACTCCCCTTACAGACCCCCAAACCCCAGCACAGCAAGCTTACAACCATGCCCATGCCAAAACCAGGGCTCGAATTGAAATGACCTTCGGCCTCCTGAAATCATGATTTCAGTGCCTGCACCACCTGAGGGTCTCCCCAGACAGAGCATGTGACGTGACTGTTGCCTGCACAATATTGCCAGCCTAAGAAAAGAAAGGGCTCCCAGAGTTGCTTTGGATGTTGATTGGGACAATGGTGCCATATTCCCAGATAACAGAAATGGTAGACTTGTTAGAGAACAATACATTGCAAATTATTTCAGTTAATTTAGTTTTGATTTAGCCCATCTTTTAATAAAGGATAATGTAGGCTATATAACTTTTTCATGTGTACATACATTTTATTTGGCATCGGTAGCACACACTGTGGTCATCTTCCCAAATTCTAGTTCCACTTCACTGGATCAATAACTAAAGTGTACTTGACATTCATAAAAAAGTTACAAGACCACAATGGTTTTGGAATATTTTTCTTTTATTATTTTGGTGTCATCACTTGTCAGCTTGGAGCTTTGGAGAGAAAAAATGATGATTATTAATACATGGTGTTACAGTCATGGTTACAGTATGAACTGAAGTCACTTACTTCTCTTTCTAGTTTCTGGATTTCCAGTTCTAGTTTCCTCAGGGTCTTGTGTTTAATTTGCATCTCAAGGATGCGTTGTGTAGAGATATCTGACAGTTTGTGAATTCTGTGAACACCTTTTAGTTAGTATAGCAGAATTTTTGTATAATGTAAATTTACTTTAGGCAATACTCACTATGTTTCCAGGCTGCTTATCAGGCTCCCCAATGTCAGGTTCCTGTAAAAAATTATATTTTCTATTAGTACCACTTCCCTGACTTTTTATCTATTATGAACTTATGAAAAAATGTGTCTATTGCCACAAAATTTACATGATACCTCAAGCCTTCTGGAGTCCAGCGACACGGTCTCATCATCTGCAGAAGTGCACTCCACTGCTGTAGATGTGGCTTCCCTCTGCCATATTCAATACTTGTAATGATATTTTTGACAGGACATGCAAAGCCTATGATTCAATAAAGAGTTCTCACCGGCAAACCTGGTGGCTCCAAAAGTGTAAAGGTGTTACCAGCCACTGCAAGGTAAGGCAAAATCGCACAGTCCACATAAATGTATATGGATTTCAATATTTTCCATGTGCAGTATCATGGCAATAATGTACCTTGTATGAAGAGGTCAGTATCTCTTGCTGGGCCAGAGTCAGTGGCTGTCCCTTCATGGATCCCTTCAATCACTGGCTTCCCTTTATTTAAGTCCAGGGCCAGCTCCTCTGCTGTGGTGAAGTCTTGGGTTGGAGGGCCACCCCCGTACCAGATATATGACTTTTTTTTTTATTGCTAAAATCAGACAATAAAATTCCAGCAACATGTCACCTATGTTCTTTGCAAACAAGTCACTTACCAGCCTGCAAAATTTTCTTGAATTTAATCTTGACTTGCTGCCAAGTCCTTTTTTGGCCAGACATGTTTGTTCTTTAAGAGGAATGGATAGATACAAATTATAAAATAGATTAGATGTATAAAAAGAGCAAAAAAAGATTACAAATAGATAAGAGTAAAAAGATTATAGACATAATAGAAACTAAATAGATCAAATAGATGCCCATAGTGGGTAAGTGTTTGCAATTATTCTTTATGTTAAATGCATGTCCACTGGTCACATTTAAGTATACAATTATTTTTGAAAATGACAAGTAACTCCTTGAATTGTAATTATGAGGGTTTCAGTGGAGCACTGATTATTTGGACTACTTACGCATTCAATCGGTCCGCTATTGTTTGCCATGCATTCTCTCTTTGTTTTATCACAGCAGCTGTATTGCCTTTTTTACATATTATATGTTTCACTTCTTCATACGTTTCCATAAGAAGCTGTTGCTCATTAGGCGAAAAGTATGCCGCACGGGTTTTGTCCATTTCTGCATCAGTGATTCTTTGATCGATTTCGTGATCTTCTTAAGAATGCCGTGAACGTGCATTTATCCAAACTATATACACCTGGCTTGACATATCCGCGCGTTCTCATCCTGGCTCAGCAAACGTGCAACGGATTAAGCCAGGATGCACTGATTAAACTAGGTCAAGCCGCGACTGTTCTATTATCCTAGCTTTGTTAATTCTACTTTTGTGCAATACCCCTCTGGACCAGATCACGTTTGTTGCTACGATCTACCAAAATAATGTTTCTGAAGACCAAATGGGCACATTCTCAACATTGTTTTTAAATTGAATTGAAACATTGTCCCTCACAATTCACACATTGAATTGTGATTTAATTTGTCTATTAAAAATTCATTTCTTCCCATACTTGGAATAATTTCTATGTATAAAACACAGTAGGATGATGGATGAAACTGCACTGTACAAGCAGCATCACATTTTTGATTAAGATACTGAAGTTAATGACAAAAATAACTAGAGTTCAACATTTATTGACAGATTAATAAACTAGGGCTGTCAACATAAATGCGTTAATGCATGCGATTAATGTTTTTTTAGAGTAACACGTTAATATTCTTATTCAAATAAAGGCCTTTAAACAACTTGAAATGGTTTTATTGACACATCCAGTATAGATGAACAGCTTCTGGCTGTGGAACCTGGCTCAACACATCATGCCAGTGGTCCAGTCTGGTGAACACACAGGTTAAAGCACTGCGTCAGAATCTGTCTGACAGCACACCAGTATAAACTTCTCTTTGCAACTCAAAACACAGGTCAAATATCAGACAGAAATGCAGTGTTAATTAAATAAAACTATACAATTCTAGCAGCATAGTGTATGTTTAATTTCACTATACGTGTGTGATTAATCGCAGCTAACCGAGTGAAAAGTGCGTGATTAATCGTAGTCAACCGAGCGAAAAGTGCGTGATTAATCGTAGTCATCCGAGTGAAAAGTGTGTGATTAATCGTAGTCAACCGAGTGGAAGTGTGTGATTAATTGTAGTCAACCGAGTGGAAGTGTGTGATTAATTGTAGTCAACCGAGTGAAAGTGTGTGATTAATCGCAGTCAATCGAGTGAAAAGTGTGTGATTAATCGCAGTCAATCGAGGGTAAAGGGTGCGATTAATCACAGTCAATCGAGTGGAAAGTGTGTGATTAATCGCAGTCAATCGAGTGGAAAGTGTGCTATTAATCGTAGTCAACCGAGTGAAAAGTGTGTGATTAATTGTAGTCAACCGAGCGAAAGTGTGTGATCAATCGCAGGCAAAAGAGCGGAAAGTGTGCGATTAATCGCAGTCAACCGAGTGAAAAGTGTGCGATTAATCGCAGTCAACCGAGTGAAAAGTGTGCGATTAATCGCAGCCAATCGAGTGAAAAGTGTGCGATTAATCGCAGCCAATCGAGTGGAAAGTGTGCGATTAATCACAGTCAATCGAGTAAAAAAATGTGTGATTAATCGCAGTCAATCGAGTGAAATGTGTGTGATTAATCGTGAAAAAAATTGCAATCTATTGACAGCCCTAGAATAAACATTATCTTTAATGGGTTAGCTGTCTAATAAAATGTTAAAGTCAGTCAGAGGTGAAACGTAAAGTCAGTTCATGTTTAAATGATGCAAGTTTTCAACAGAGAACACGTGTTTTTTGGCGAAGGGCATGCACATACTGTATCAGAAAGGCCCGCATTTTGTAGGAATATATCCGTTGCTTGTTTTTTTTGGGAGTTTATCAGTTTACTTTTTGTATATGCTTACCTGTTATGGATTTTGGTGCTTCCTGTTTTTTGAAGAAACATCCTTGTTTTTTTGTACGCTCTGGGCATCTTTTTGGTCTTGGATTATTTTTACCTCCTATTCGCCTGGGGCCTGTACCATGAAGCTGGTTTAGGTGGCTAGCCAGCTATGTTTCAGTTTAGTTTGTTCCAACCGTGGGTTTTAGGTACCATTAAAGTAGCTCGGCTTTAATCGGTGTTCGTCGCCATGGTATCTTACGCTACACGGCTAACCTGCTCCGGGGCAGGCTATGTTCTGGATTCGAGATCTCAGACTGAAGTTTGACCAATCAGCTGTGAGCAAAGAAACATAAAGGTGACGTAACTAATTCCCAGCGGCTGTTCTCTGTTGCAATGGCTTCACCTTTTCTCCCAAATCCTGTGGACATCTCCGCGCAAATTGTTAGACGAGCACTTCGTAGAGAAAGAGTTTTTAGGGACAGACAAAATCCCCTTGACTTTCCTGATAGTTACTTGTACGAAAGATACAGATTTTCCGCGGAAGGAATATCTTATCTTTGCGAACTTCTTGAGCCTCACATAACAAATGTGACTCATCGAAGCCATGCCCTTACTGTACCGCAAATGGTATGTATTGCGTTGTGTTATTTTGCAAGTGGTACATACTTGTATGTGGTCGGTGATGCAGAGAATCTAGGGAAAAACACGGTCTGTCGAACCATTCGCCAGGTGGTCCTCGCTCTGCAGGGGTACATAAATAGCTTCATTGTGTTCCCTGGACATTTATCCACCATGTCCATAAAAGAGGGCTTTTATAAAATTGCCGGTAAGATATCTTGATAGGGTGACATCACATGAACAAATTTAACCTTTCACGCTCATTTTTTTGAATGCTCATATTTCACACTTAGAAATCTATTATACAATAGTATGCGGTAGCTACCTGTTAGGAATGGTTTGAAATAAATATTTTTCATTCCTATGATAGGATTCCCTAGAGTCATAGGAGCAATAGACTGCACACATGTTGCAATCTCCACAGCGCTAGGAGAACATGAAGCAGATTACGTGAACAGAAAGTCCTTTCACAGCCTTAATGTTCAGGTAGGGCTACTATAAAGCCTTTGTGAAATTATTTTTATTTGCATCGAGATCAATCTTTAAATAAATAGTAACTAACAGATAGGACAATTACTGTACATTTCACCTGCAGATGACTTGTGATCATGAATGTCAGAGATTTTGCCTTATGTTTTTATTTTTGGCCACTAGAGGTCCCCCTAGGACTCATGGCTACACAAGTGCCTTTTGGTTAACTGTGTTATTGATTTCAACTGTGTCTCGTTTTGTGCTAAGTATTTAAGCTGGTCTGGTACTCTCCATCCTTGCTTGGTGTTTGTTGGTTCTTAGCCTGTGACTGCCAGAAGTCTGCTATTGCTCTAAAGAACTTTATTATGTGTTTTTGGATTGTTCCAGAATTTAATTTCTTAATGTTATTCAAACCTGTTCCTGAGTTTCTGTTTTTCGTGAGTAACAGGAAGAAAGTATTTTTTCCCTTTTTTCCTTTTGTTGTTAATAAACTTATTTTTTGAAAGACCAGTGCAACGTGTGACTATTGGGTTCATAACTTTCTGTGGTCAAGCGGTGGAATCTAGGACTTTCGCACCGAAGACCCGAGTTCTAATCCCGGCCGTGACAGAATAACCAAGCCACATAATGAACCCAGAGACGCTTAAATCTCAAGAACTCTTTTCCTCAGTTGCACAGCATGAGTCTACAGTTCAGCGCCATGAGACAGCCCTAGCACAGCAGGAGACATTGATGGCTAAACACTCACAGGTGCTCGGCGACCTCATGACTTCGATTCGTCAGCTCTTTGACCGTCTGCCCTCCACTCCAGCTGCTGCTGCCCCTGTACCCCTTCCGGAGTCTCAAATATTATCCCCTCTGGCTGAACCTCGCTTACCTCCACCTCAACGCTTCTTGGGTGATCCCCGTGTATGTGATGGGTTCCTGACTCAATGCTCTCTCACATTTGAACTACAGCCACCTTCCTTCCCCTCAGATCGGGCCAAGATTGCGTACGTTATCACCCTCCTCTCTGGTAAGGCTCTCTCCTGGGCAACAGCGGTCTGGAAGGTACAGGCGTCCTGCTGTTCAAGTTATGCTATGTTTGAAGAGGAGTTCAAAAGAGTCTTTGACCACCCTATCGGCCCTCGGCAAGCCTCTAAGAGACTTCTCACCCTTCGACAAGCTAACGGCAGTGCCGCTGAATATGCCATACAGTTTCGGACAGTGGCGGCTGGGAGTGGTTGGAACGACGAGGCCCTCATGGTGAGTTTCCTGAACGGTCTATCTGAGGCGATCAAGGATGACCTGGCTATCAGAGAACCTGCCAGTGATCTCGAGGCACTCATTGACCAAGCAATCAGGCTAGATAATCGCCTGAGGGAAAGAAACCTGCATCGCCAGTCTGTTTCTACACTGTCTGCAAGCCCAGCTCCCCTCCAAATGCTAACGATACCTCAAGATTCTCCTGAGCCCATGCAGTTGGGCAGGGCTCGACTGTCTCCTTCAGAGCGAGACCGTCGCTTCAGAGATCGTTGCTGTCTATATTGTGTATTTCGCTCAGCCTGTCCCGAGCTCTCGGGAAACGCCAAGTCCCGCACAGGCAAGGAAGGACTGTAACAGGAGTAACACGCGCTGCTTCACCTTCCAACGCCGGGTTGCTACTTCCCATCATACTCACTTGGGGAGACAATAAACATCAACTCCAGGCCTTGATTGATTCCGGAGCAGCTGGGAACTTCCTGGATACTTCCCTTACCAAGAGTCTTCTTATCCCTACCAATTTCCTCCCTGCCCCTCTGACTGTAACAGCCTTAGATGGAAGACCGTTAGCACCTGGGAGAGTAACCCACATCACCTCTCCCCTTAGTCTTTCCATTTACCAGCACCAGGAGAAAGTGTGCTTTCACATAATTCAGACTCCAGAGTTTCCTGTTATCCTCGGTCACCCCTGGCTCCTCCAGCATAACCCACACTTTGATTGGCCCACAGGCACAGTTCTCAGTTGGGGTTCCACCTGTCAGGCTACATGCTCCCCTGATCCTGTTCTCGAGTCTCAGGAACCTTTAGACCTGTCTCAAATACCTACTCAGTATCACCACCTTAAGCCGGTGTTTAGCAAGAAGAAAGCCACTTCCTTACCGCCTCACCGTTCTTATGACTGCATCATTGAGCTACTCCCTGGAACCGTTCCCCCCAGAGGTCGTATATTCTCTTTGTCTCCCCCTGAACGAACTGCTATGGACAAGTACATTGTCGAATCCCTTTCAGCAGGAATCATCTGTCCTTCCACCTCTCCAGCTGGAGCGGGATTCTTTGTTGGGAAAAAGGATGGAGGACTTCGGCCATGTATTGATTACAGGGGCCTTAATAAGATAACTGTTCGAAACCGCTATCCCTTGCCGTTAATGAGCACTGCCTTTGAAATTCTGCAAGAAGCCAACATCTTCACTAAGCTTGACTTGCATAATGCCTACCATCTTGTGCGTATTAAACAAGCAGATAAGTGGAAGACTGCCTTCAACACCCCCACTGGACACTATGAATACTTAGTCATGCCTTTCGGTCTCACTAATGCTCCTGCAGTCTTTCAAGCTCTCATTAATGATGTTCTCAGAGACATGCTCAACCAATTTGTTTTTGTCTACTTGGATGATATACTAATCTTCTCGAGTTCCCTCCAAGAGCATGTGAAACATGTCAGTATGGTTCTCAGACGCCTTCTGGATAACCACCTTTATGTCAAACCTGAGAAATGTGCGTTTCATGTGACTAAGGTCCAGTTCCTGGGGTTCATCATCCAGCCTGGCCAAATACATATGGACCCTCAAAAGGTTAAAGCAGTTGTGGATTGGCCTACTCCCTCGTCTGTTAAAGAGGTACAGCGTTTTCTTGGGTTTGTCAACTTTTATCGCAAGTTCATCCTGAACTTCAGTACAGTAGTGGCACCTTTAACAGCCCTCACTAAGGGAAAAGCAGCCAGCTTTTGTTGGGGGTCTGAAACTGAGTTGGCCTTCAACAAACTAAAACGCCAGTTCATCACCGCACCGGTCCTTATTCAACCCAACCCAGATATTCCCTTCATTGTGGAGGTTGATGCCTCAGACGTTGGGGTTGGAGCAGTGCTGTCCCAAAGGGGGGAGGACAACAAGCTGCATCCTTGTGCATTCCTTTCCCACCGCCTTACACCGACTGAGAGTAACTATCATGTGGGGGATCGAGAGCTACTGGAAGTTAAGCTAGCGCTTGAGGAGTGGAGGCATTGGCTTGAGGGGGCCAAACACCCATTTCAAGTGCTTACAGACCACAAGAACTTAGAATACATTCAGCAAGCTAAGCGACTCAACCCCCGACAGGCACGTTGGTCCTTATTCTTCAACAGATTCCAGTTCATCTTGTCTTACCGCCCTGGCTCCAAGAACCTTAAACCTGATGCATTGTCCCGAGTATATGTAAGCACTCCTCATGAAGATTCAGTTACGCCAATTATCCCGAGTTCCAAGGTAATAGCTCATATCAGGTGGGAGCTAGAAAATACTGTAAAACAAGCTCAGGCCCGAGAACCTGACCCAGGAGGAGGGCCAACCAACTGTTTGTTTGTCCCGAAAGCTGTCCGCTCCCAGGTCCTTCAGTGGGGCCACTCCTCCCGCCTCACCTGTCATCTGGGCACTGCTCGCACCCTTGAGTTCCTCCAGAGACGGTTTTGGTGGCCAACTGTCAAGAAGGATGTCACAACATTTGTAAAAGCCTGTCCCACATGCAACCAAGGTAAAGTCCCTCATCGTGCACCCCAGGGGCCACTGCATCCTCTTACCATTCCACACAGACCATGGACTTCCATTATCACAGGGCAACACCACTATCATGGTCATAGTGGATAGGTTCTCCAAGGCGGCACGATTTATTCCCTTGCCCAAACTGCCCACTGCAAAGGAGACTGCTGAATTGGTTGTCAACCATGTCTTTTGCGTCTTTGGCATCCCACAAGACATTGTCTCTGATCGAGGGCCCCAATTTTCCTCCCGGTTCTGGCGGGCATTTTGTCAATCTCTGGGGGCTACAGTGAGTCTATCTTCTGGGTTCCACCCAGAGTCCAGTGGGCAAACGGAGAGGCTAAACCAAGATCTGGAAACTACTCTAAGGTGTATGTCAGCTAACAACCCATCTTCTTGGTCTTCCTTCATCAAATGGGCAGAATATGCGCACAACTCCCTTCGCTCCTCGGCTACGGGCATGTCTCCTTTTGAGTGCCAGTTCGGGTATACTCCTCCACTATTTCCTGAACAAGAAGTAGAGGTCGCAGTTCCCTCCGTACAACAGTTCGTCAAGCGTTGCCGCCAGACATGGAAGAAGGTCAGACTTAAGCTCCTTAAAGTCTCCCAGCAGTACCAGCAGCAGGCTAATCGAAGACGTCGACCTGCCCCACCTCTGCGCCCTGGCCAAAGAGTCTGGCTGTCCACAAAGAACATTCCCTTGCGGGTGGAGTCCCGTAAACTTTCTCAGAGGTTCATCGGACCCTTCAAGATTGCCAGGAAAGTGAACCCAGTTACTTATAGGTTATACTTACCTAGGTCTTTAAGGATAAATCCTACGTTTCATGTCTTGCTGTTAAAACCAGTCTTCTCTTCTCCATTTCTTGCGACAGGTAAACCTCCCCCTCCTCGTATCATTGGTGGCCAGCCAGCCTACACAGTCCACCGGATACTGGATGTGCGTCAAGTACGTGGGTCCCGGCAGTATCTGGTGGATTGGGAGGGCTATGGCCCTGAGGAGCGCTCCTGGGTCCCTGCCAGGGACATCTTAGACCCGAAACTAATCCGAGAATTTCATGCTTCCAAGTTCAGTCGTCCTGGAGGGAACGTCAGGAGCCGTTCCTAGAGGAGGGGGTCCTGTCAGAGATTTTGCCTTATGTTTTTATTTTTGGCCACTAGAGGTCCCCCTAGGACTCATGGCTACACAAGTGCCTTTTGGTTAACTGTGTTATTGATTTCACCTGTGTCTCGTTTTGTGCTAAGTATTTAAGCTGGTCTGGTACTCTCCATCCTTGCTTGGTTATTGTTGGTTCTTAGCCTGTGACTGCCAGAAGTCTGCTATTGCTCTAAAGAACTTTATTTTTTGTGTTGGATTGTTCAAGAATTTAATTTCTTAATGTTATTCAAACCTGTTCCTGAGTTTCTGTTTTTCGTGAGTAACAGGAAGAAAGTCTTTTTTCCCTTTTTTCCTTTTGTTGTTAATAAACTTATTTTTTGAAAGACCAGTGCAACGTGTGACTATTGGGTTCATACCCCTCAAGCGGTGGAATCTAGGACTTTCGCACCAAAGACCCGAGTTCTAATCCCGGCCGTGACAATGAATGCATGATCACAAGCTTGGATTCCAAATGGCCTGGCTCAGTGCATGACTCAGGCATTTTCCGTGAGTCTATTTTGTGTCAGCGCTTTGAGGAAGGCAAGTAAAATTTGGAACAGTACACTTTAAAGTTTAAATGTTAATAGCAAAACTTAAATAATTTTCCCCTTTTCTGTTCTATGACAGGGCTTTTTGATGGCCTGTTGGTAGGAGATAGAGGTTATGCATGCCAGAGGTTTGTGCTAACCCCCTATCCTGACCCTCAGACAGTGCCACAAAACCGCTTCAATGTAGCCCTCAGTAAAACCAGGGTCAAGATTGAGATGACCTTCAGCATCCTTAAGGCACGCTTCAACTGCCTTAGGCGTCTAAGAGTGTCACCAGAGCGGGCATCACAGATATTGGCTGCATGTGCCATTCTGCACAATATAGCCACGATCAGAAAGGAGCGAGAACCACCACAAAACCAGCTTCTCCCTGATGAAATTGACCCCATCACACTTGACCACCCAGCTGGCGCAGCTGTCAGAGATGCAATCACAACACAATATTTTACTTAATAAAAGCACACTGACACTGCAGATAGGTCTCAAACTGTTTAATTGGTCATGTGGAGGAAGAAAGAGAGCAAGAGAAAATTACATTAATAAACAATCAAAGTGTTCATACTAAAGGGTTACTTGGTTAAAAAAAAATTCACATACTGGAATCAGTTTTTTCCAGCTGTTTGATCTCCAATTTGATTTTTTTATTTGGAGCCTCCTCAGCTCACAGTCCAGCTCCTTCAGTGAACAGTCTAGTTCTAGACTCCTTTTGTAAAGGGCCCTGACAGAGTCTGTTTCCACCTGAAACAATTCCACCACAAACAATCAAAGGTGTAAAGCATTACCTTGTTCACATTCCTTCTGTAGCCCATTGAGGTGGAGGCTTCAGTTTCTGGGGCAGGTTGTGAAAAATCCTACAGTAAAAGAGATGTGTAAGGGCCAGTCACTTAATTATGACATTCAAATGTGTGCCATAATAAAAAGCCCAGTGCATTCACCTCAGCAACTGTCTCAGAACACACAGACAGAGTGTCTTCATCATTTGGTTCACCCTAATAAATTAAAGGCCAATGTACAGCATAACTGTTATAAAGCAGGTTACGTTCATTGTGTTCTGTCTTCTGCATACTGACTTCTGTGCATGAGACTGTGTGCATGTGTGCTGGCTTCAACAGAGACACTGTATTTCCCTCTACTGCAGAACAGAGTCAGCCATATTTAACTCTTTTTAAAACATTAGTAATGCATTGCACACACATACCCAGTGTCACTTGCTTAGAGGAGCCAGCACCAGGGTCAGACTGTACAGCACTTGCAATCCCATCCATAATCGGCCTCCCCTCATTGTTACTCAGCGCCAACTCCTCCGCCACAGTGTAATCTTGAGGAGGAGGCCCTCCCCCAGTTTTCCTCATTTCACACTTTTTTCTGTTTGCTGCAAGCAAGCGTTTGTGACTTAATGTTCACAGAAATAATAAAAGGTTGTGGTAAATACTCACCACTTTGAATTATATTCTTATATTTTGTCTTGATCTGCTGCCAGGAACGTTTGGAGTTGGGGTTGCATCTAAAAATCAATGAATATCAATAATTCTTAGGATCTAATAGCTTAGCCTATACATTCACATTTTATATACATACGTATGTATGTAGAGTATGCATGTATCGAAACGAATACACATATTTTCATTTTAGCATTTAATATATTTTTTATATAGCCTCATTAATTTCACATTAATTTTTTAACGTATGCATTAACGCAATCAGCAATCTTCCTCCAAGATTGTTCTCTTGCTTTGGCAGCAGATACCGTGTTACTGCGTGCTTGGAAAACACTTTTATATTCTTCAGATTTGTGAAGAATAATCTCTTGCTCCTGCGCAGAAAAATATATCGCTCTCGATCTGTCCATATTGAACGCGATTGGTTGTTCGGTGCCGACGTCACTCTTTTAAGTGCACGCGCGTGTGGAGTAATCATAGCTTAAGGATCAAAGCTTGGGTTGACAGAGAAAGTTCATGAGCTGCGTCATGGTACCAATAAAGCCTGATTGCATCGATTTGGTTTTGTCGACTCAAAACCAATCCTGTAACCCAGAGTTTGTTCAACTACCATCATGGTACAGGCCCCTGTGGTGTGTACATCTGTCCAAGCCTGGCGTGACAGCAGCATCTCATTGAAGTTCAGTTTAATCAGTCAGCTGTGAAAAGGTGGATTTATGCCATTCGTCTTGACATTATAACAGATTTCAATCTGATCATAATTTTCCCATTTAATAACATACAAATCAGAACTGACCAGGTACATTAATAAAATGACCAGTGTCCAGGTTATCTGGAGGCCAGTATACTATGTCTTTACAATGTTTGCAGTGCAACACGTTATTTCAAAATGGCTCCACAACGTTTCTGGGCCAAGAGTCAACACAATAGACCTTAGATGTCCTCAGAACGTGGTCACAAAGTAATGTCACTCTAGTCAAATGAAGACTAACTGAGATGTGTTCAGAGCACACTGGGTTTGCTGGCCTGTGACTGATCTGTCAACATTTGCCCTACACATATATATTTTGAAGTTTCTTTTGGTTACCTTACCAAATATTTAGTTAGACTGACCTTTCTTAATGAAATGTAAAGTATCTTTACAACACCAACATGATCCAGAAAAATAACTCATCTCACTAGAGGCTGTCAGGGTTTACCCGGTGTTCTCTTTTTGGCCACTAGGGGTCCCATTGAGTGTATTTTTGCCCTTCACTTGTGTCATTAATGGCATCAGTTTCACCTGTGTCCTGTTTATGCAGAGTGTATTTAAGCTCTCTGTTTCCTTAGTTTTGTGTTTGGTGTTTGAGTGTGTGTGACCCATCCGTTGCCTTAATCATGTTATTGATGCTTGTGATTCAACTTCAATAGATGTACAAGCTGATCACAGTGTTGGACTTTCCTTGTGGATGGACTCTGACTGAGTCTTTTTGAGTTAATTGTATCTTTTTTGAATCATTATTATTATTATTTGGAACTTTGTGAAGCATTTTCCCTCCATTGTATTGGATACAACAAAGTTGCTTGCACCTTGAATAATGTTAAGTGCTTAAAAAGCCTTGACTTGTGGTTTTCATCTCTGCCAGTGCTTACAACTGGAAAACAATCTGTGCCGGTACGTAGTGCTTAATACAACTTCTGACATTGTTGAAAGACAATAACCACGAACACATTGTTCAGCACTCTTGCTTTGAAATGATGACTGTATGATTTCTTGCTCCACCTTGTGGTGGTTTTTCTTCAGCTCGTTCAGTTCATTGAGATTTTAATTTTTCTGAGACTGTGTTATATAAAGGTCAACATTGTCCTCCGTGCACTCAGGTATGGAAATGACGGGTGTAAAAGTGAACTTTGTGATTTTGTGAATGTAACAGTGTCATTGTCCTGCAGTTGTTCTGAGATTCGTATACTTTGTATGGGCATGCGCATATTGACATGAATTTATGTACCGTCAGTCTTGAAAGCGAACAAAACTTTCACATTTACATATATTTATTCAGCAGACACTTTTATGCAAAACAATGTCTAAATAAGAGAGCATTTGTCTAATTGTCATCTGTAATGTTTAATAGCCAGGTTTGTTTTCTGCACTTTTCTCGTTCTGTATGGGTGATTTCAAAATCCAGCAAGTCAAATAAAGTTTTGTTTATGTTAAACACTAAACTATATATAATATTAAAAGCTGTTACAATTCGTTTTGTTCATTTATAGAGAAAGAATTAGCGTGAATTAGCTGTTGTTTAGTGTTTACAGGGCTCCAGAGAGACTCACTTTTTCACTAGGAGCAAGAGGTTATTATGTGAGTATAGGTGACCATAAGTCTGAGTGGACATGCGGAGTCCCTCAAGGCTCAATTCTTGCGCCTCTCCTATTCAACCTGTACATGCTCCCAATGAGCCAAATAATGAGAAATAACCAAATTGCTTACCACAGCTATGCAGACGACACACAGATATACTTAGCCCTATCGCCTAATGATTACAGCCCCATTGACTCCCTGCTCAAATGCATTGATGAAATAAATAGTTGGATGTGCCAAAACTTTCTTCAGTTAAACAAAGACAAAACTGAAGTCATTGCGTTCGGAAATAAAGATGAAGTTCTCAAGGTGAATGCGTGCCTTCACTCTAAAGGTCAAACAACTAAAAATCAAGTCAGGAATCTCGGTGTGTCTCTAGAGTCAGACCTTAGCTTCAGTAGTCATGTCAAAGCAATAACTAAATCAGCATATTATCATCTGAAAAATATTGCAAGAATTAGACTTAGAGAAACTAGTGCATGCTTTCATCACCAGCAGGGTGGATTATTGTAATGGACTCCTAACTGGCCTCCCCAAAAAGACCATAAGACAGATGCAGCTCACACAGAACGCTGCGGCAAGGATTCTGAGCAGAACCAGAAGATATGATCATATCACACCAGTCTTTACACTGGCTACCAGTTACATATAGGATAGATTTTAAAGTTTTATTACTGGTATATAAATAAATCGTTCAATGGCCTAGGACCTCAATACATTGCAGATATGCTCATTGAATACAGACCCAAAAGAACACTCAGGTCATTAGGATGGCATCAGCTAGAAATACCAAGGGTTCTCTCCAAGCAAGGAGAGTCTGCATTTAGCTATTATGCGAGCCGCAGCTGGAAGCAGCTTCCAGAAGAGATCAGATGTGCTCCCACAGAAGTCACATTCAAATCCAGACTCAAAACACATCTGTTTAACTTTGCATTTAATGAATGTGAACTGTGCCTCTGAATGTCTGACTGTTTGTGCTGTACTTTATTTATTTATTTTCTATTCTTAACTTGTTAATTTTTATTTTTCTTATTTCTTCTAAACGATGTTATTTAATTTTTTATTCTTATTTCTTCACTGTTTTATCAAATGGATATTTTTAATTTCTTCTATGTAAAGCACTTTGAATTGCCATTGTGTATGTGGCTCCTCCCATAACAGACGAAATCCCGCCTTTTGAGCACATGTGGTCGAGAGTGTCTTCATCTTTAATGCGATTTTCTTTAGCGTGTGAGGAATCATGCTGAATATTGTATGGCCTCTCTTGTTTCTGCAGGTTTCAGCACAGCAGTGGACTCTTTTCGGTATGTAGTTACAAATGCTTTTACATTTTATGAGAACAAAAAGAACTACAGCAACTGATTAAAAGTATGGCTAGAGTATTGAGTTTTGAATGTCCTTCCTATGTTTTGTCAGTTACGTGTGTGTGTGTGTGTGTGTGTGTGTGTGTGTGTGTGTGTGTTAAAAGAAACGGATCCATATAGGACAAAGAGCACCTTCTGTAACCGCCTGTGTTTGTGTGCAAAAAACCAAAGAAGCAGTTTTAGATCAGCCTTTTCACTTGACTTTCAGTTGATTTCTGTTTACGTGTTTAGCACTTTTGAATGTTGTTTCAGCTGTAGTGAAATAAGCAGTTTTGATTTTCTTCCGTTTTAATCTTGCACATTATCTGATCAACTCAGTTGTATTCAGTGCTGTGGGTTCTCATGATAAAGACCTGACACACCGACAGCAGGTTTGATATATATATACAGTAAATGCATGAAGTAAAGTAAAAAAAAGAACATTTAGTTCCCCATATCAACATTAAATGATGTTTGTGAATTCAGCTGCAGTACATACAGTATACTGTAGATAAACCAGATCAAAGTTCATTGTTTCATTATACATAAACAGAAGCATTCAGTGGAATGAATTGTAGGTGTACAAGCAATAATGAAGAAAACAATATTAATATCCAGTCATGGCCAAAAATATTGACATTATTGGAAAATATAAGCCGTGAAACATCTGCATTGTTTAATAAACTTTTATTAAAAACAAAATAATCAAAAAATATATTAAATTTCATTGACGTTTGAAAGTGGATGGAAAGTCACATTGTTAACACATGAGTTAATGCATTAGATAACATACAATAGTTATTCATGCTGGGTAATGTCAATTTCTGCATTTATTTAAAGGGATACTTCATCCAAAAATTAACATTCCGTCTTCATTTCGAGTTGTTCCAAATCTGTATGAACAGGGAAAAGAGATTTGGAAGAAAGCTTATAATCTCAACACCCGTTGACTCCCACAGTAGGAAAAATACAATGGTAGTCAAAAGTGGCCCGGAACTGTTTGCTGTCCTACATTCTTCAAAATGTCTTCTGTGTTCAACTGAACAAACAAAATGGGCGTTTGCTATGTAATTTATACAGATTTGGAACAACTAGAAGGTAGGAAATGATGACAGAATGTTCATCAATGTACAATGAACTAACACTCTCTTCTGTGTGGTAGAACATTGATATGAAAGTTTTTCTGTCCCCTGCTGCAGATGGGCGCACAGGGCGTCCCACACGGGAGGGCAGAGTGAGGCTGGTGGGCGATCTGGCTTCATCTGGTCGTGTTGAGGTGTATCATGATGGACAGTGGGGTACAGTTTGTGATGATGGATGGAAACTGTCTGAAGCTCAGGTGGTGTGTCGTCAGCTGGGTTTCTCTGGAGCAATATCAGCTTCATTTAGTCAAAATCCTGGTGAGCTTCCATACGTGTGGAGGAGAATTTATGCATGGTCATAATATATGTCAAGTCAAGTCAGCTTTATTTATATAGCGCTTTTTACAATTTTCATTGTTACAAAGCAGCTGTACAAGAAAACATTGAATATAAGTAAAACATAAAAGGTTATGCAAGTCAAAACACAGGTCAAATATCAGACACACTATAAATTCCTATATGCAGTGTTAATTAAATAAGACTACCAAATTCTTGCAGCCCCCCCGGCCAGACAAACAGTGCAAAGCAGTATGAAAACGGTGGCGAGGAACCCAAAATGCATCAGTTGTTATTGGAAGTGCTCCTGGTTCCGGTTGATCTAACTAGTGCAGCCTAAATCTTTGGAATATATATATTATGATAGTGTAGTGTATGCAAGATTAAAAAGATGCGTCTTTAGTCTAGATTTAAACTGACAGAGTGTGTCTGTCTCCCGGACAGTGCAGGGAAGACTGTTCCAAAGTTTAGGCGCTAGATAGGAAAAGGATCTGCCGCCTGCACTTGATTTTGAAATTCTAGGTATTACCAACTGACCTGACGCCTGAGAGCGTAGTGCACATGATGGACTAAAAACACATGCTACATGAGTTTCACTTAGCCAACAAATACTCTACAAATGACTTGAATATATTGTTCAATGTAAACTATAATAAATAACGGCACCAGTCTAATGTGAACTTTGCAATGTCGTGTTGTTTTTTAGGGTCTGGTCCAATCTGGCTGGATGATGTGAACTGTGAAAGCTCTGAGAGCTCACTGTCTGACTGTAGTTTTAAAAACTGGGGTGTTACTGACTGTACACATAAAGAAGATGCTGGAGTCGTCTGTGACACCGGTAAGTCAACTAGTAAATCTTCCAGAAATTACATCTTGTGAAGAACAGGTTCAGAAAAAGACCTTTTATCAGCATTTCAATACGTGTTGTGCTCTTTCAGTTTGAACAGATACTTCAGGAATAACCTGATTTCACCCAACGGCAATGTAAAAGACACATGAAAGCTCTCATTCAAAATCAGACTTATGCCATCCAATATTCATTTGTTTTAGCATTCAAGAACAGAAATCATTGGGTATTTCTTATCCAAACATAATTTGTTTTGTCAGATGTTGACAGAATGCACCACATAAGGATGTTGGGTGACATTCTGTGTATTATTTTTGCTTTAGCCCTTTCATGAGTTTGTTAGATGGAATTCTGTCTAGTCTAGAGATTCGGTTCCTAATACCAAGTTGAGAGACAGAAATGATGTTGAGTGTTACTTCTCCTGTTTACACTTTCTGTTCTCTATTTTTAAGAAATGTCTTTTGTTTGCAGTTATTTAGTCTGTCTGGGTTTGATTTCTGCCTCATTTCCAGACTTATCTCGCCTCACTGAGTGGTTTCTAGTCATGATATATCAACTGACGCATCACAATACCTAGTTGTATCACAAAGCTGTGCAATGTGGCGGTGATTTGTAATAAAATGTTAAATCTATTTACATAGAATTTCCAAAACAAACAGATGAAAAAGTAGCGATTACTAATATTCTATTAATGATATAGAATAACTGGCTATATGAAATCCAAACACAGAAGTATGACGACACTTATTTAATGTACACTACTGTGTTTTATAGTATTTGCAATGGTTATTTGATAAACTGCAGTAAATACTGTAGGGGAAATCACTTAGCATTACAAGCACATAGCAAGAATCAGCATGAGCATTTTTTTTATTCAAGAAATGTCTTACAAAAGTGCAAATATACATTCCATAGAATCTAGAACATTTCCGAAATGCATATAATAAACAACATTTACACCAACATAGGACAAAAAAGGAAAGAAAAAGAAAAAAATATATATATAAAACATTAAACTGCAGATATATAAATCATGGTACATGAAAGATCTCATCATATTTTTTCAAAAAAGATGTACATTTTCTATTATCAATTGTTCTTAGTGATTTGATTAAATATTTAACTTCACATATGAAATCGATAAAAGTAGGAATTTTCTTAAGAAACCTTTGTTTGTGAAAGTTCAACTTTGCCACAAGGATAAAGAAGTTAACAGTAGATTCAAAAGATTTGTTTGGGTTTTCAAAAAGACCATATTAACTTTAGAAAAACAATAAGAGCTCAAATCATTCCAGAAAATTGAAGAGACATTACAAGATAAAAATAAATGACAGTTGTCTTCAACTTTATTATTCCAGAAGGTAAATCACAGTATTTGGACAAAAGTGCGTTACAAAGTTATATATTATGCATAATTTTAAAATGCACATCTTTCATTTTATTGGGTATACAATATTTAAATGGTAGTAACCATGTTTTCCTCCACTGAATGTTCTCTATTATAGAATTCCAAAATAATTTCCTTTTGGAGTACATAGATTTCTAGATTGAGAGATTTGACGAATACATTTATTATTACAATCTTTACTTCAAATTGAAACACGTTCCAGACATAAAATGGATAATTGCTTAGAACATGCCTCATAGGTAAGGGAAGCTTTCATCAGACATATTAATCCACTTGGAATAGCATTTATAACAGATTTAAATTCTTTAAACGGGACAGGAAATTGGTAGACATTAATAAAACTTTCATGGTTTTATGGGGTGAAAAGTTGTGGTTGTAAACCAACTTCCAGGCTAACAAGGCTTGTTGATGAAAACTAGCCAATTTAATGGGTAATTTACCAGTGGAGTAATTACATTTCATCAAAAAAGAAAGGCCACCAACCCTTTTAAATATGTTATTTGGGATAAAGTTCTACAAAGAGTCTGACCCAAGCAAGCGTCTCTTCAACCAATTAACTTTGAATGTTTTGTTGGTATCATCAAAGTTCAGGACTTCAAGAACACCCTCACTTCTTTTGTTTGCAAAAATATATTTCTTCAATTCTACATTGTCAAATAAGCAAATCATTTCACATTTAAATTAAGTTTGAGAATACTGGAGAAACTTTCTCTTTATCTTTTAAGAATAAATTAGTATCATCTGTGTAAGATTATTACTTTGTCTAGGTATACAGCTTTCATGATTTGAAGGGCCTAGTCGATGGAGCAATCAGAGGAACCGGATCCGGGGACAAGGAATGACAGAGACACAGAAGTGTAGTTCACTCAAAGTCCAAATTGACAAAATATGGGTATGCATAAATGAGGAAGTGACGAACATATTGTCTAATTGTCTAATGGGGTTAGCTGTGGCCTGGTGGTTAGAGCGTTGGGTTGTAATCAGAAGGTTGCTGGTTCTAATCTCAGTGCCAGCAGGTCATGACTGAAGGGCCCTTGAGCAAGACACCTTACCCCTGATTGCTCTGCAGTAATGTGACACTGTATAAAAAAACGACTTGTAAGTCGCTTTGGATAAAATGAATAAATGTAAATGTAATTGTGATATACGAATCTCTTTGTTAAAGACACCAAGACCAGCAAAGTTATTATTGTGCAAAATATCAACGGATAGTGTTTCTACAATAACTAAAAATAACAATGGGCTTAAAGGCCAACCCTGTCTTATTCCATGAAGAATAGGGAATCTTGGAGATGTACGTGAATTTAAAATTATACAGCTATCAATATCTTTGTACAACATTTGGACAACATTAAGGAAATTGGATGGGAATCCAAAAGCCCTTAAAGATCTTATGAGGAACTGACGGACTTTTCACTTCAGTCCTGCATGTTCAAAATTTGAAGGAAGTCGAAGAGACAGTTTTTCCCAAAAAGTTTAAGTAAAATGTATTATCAGATGTAAAAGCTTCTTTCCAGCTGGGGTTGTTTTTCCTCACAGATGAGTTAAAAACAACTAAAAAACAAACTTCCGGGTTACAGATATTTATAATATGTGTGATGTCGAATCTCTGTTCAGGCTCTTTGATGCACTTCAGTGCTGATCCCTAACACCCTAACCCACAAAGTGCATCAGGTTCAGTGCATTCACTAAGACACTTCTAAGAGTTTAATAAAACTAATATGAAAAGAGTTTCCAAAACACAACAAACATTAACATTAAGTACATCATCACATCATCTTGGTTAAATGAGTTACTACAAATCCAATAAATCTAGGAGTTATACACACATTCATTTAAACTACTTTGGGTCAATGATTAAGACAGACATAACAACAGGAACATCTAAATGTTCATATATTCATTTATAACCTTTCCATGTAAATGTACTGTTTATAGAATTGTATGTCTGTCCCCAAAGTCAGTAAAGAGAGCGCATCTCTCTACATTCCATTGGGTCGTAAAATAGTCTTATCATGATGGTTTGGTGTGGGTTGTTATGGTCAACAGAGATCTGGTCCTGCGCCTACGTGTTAGTTGCAGATTGGAGTAGACCCCCCTGGTCACTAGTTTGCTGGGTGAGGGGTCTCAGGCACTAAATATACCTGTGTACTATTAATTATATTTTATCTGTAAAAAACATTTTGTAATAAAACATAACATAACATTTATATAACATATAAAAAATTAAATATAAAAAAAGACTAAAAACAGTAAAACGTTGTCACGGACTGCTCTGAGACAAAGAGAGGTTGAGCTTTAATAAACATAATCCTCAAAACAAGCAAAAATTAGAACACGCAGATGGAAGCAGGCAATGGTCAGGGCAGGCAGCAGAGATTCACAAAAAAACAAAGAACAATCCATGGTCAAAACACAGTAATCCAACAAGGGTAAAAAGCTCAGAAATGAGGTTGACAACAAACAAGACAGCAATAAGTGACTAAAATGACTGACAGTGCTGCACCTCTGCCTATTTAAACCCAGTCTCAATTCAGTCTTAATTCAATTAATATGACTGCAATTCAATTTAACCACTAACTTCAAACAAATAACAAATTAGATAATGGACTCTGACGTCAACCACAATCTCCAGTTACACCGGCTACACGACACCGCTGCAACAGAGTTTCTGAAAATCTTCACACTGGCAAGAGTTCGGTTTCAGTGACCTGAAGCTGGGTTTGTGTGTGGATGAACGGCCAAACAGCACAGAAAAAGCTGCTGTTTGTGAAAATACCTGTGTTCATGTGTATCGGTTTACATTGCATTATACTAGAAGTATGTGCAATGACTGGGATTGAACACATGACCTTGGGGTTGCTAGCGTCACAATTGACTCAACTCATCAGCTGGTAAATGTGGTAATTGTGAAGGCTAATTAACACACTGACTAATATAAGAAGTGAGGTCTGATGAGTTGAACAGGTGTTTTTATATAGGTAGACATGGAAAACATTATGGGGGAGGACTGGAGTTGAGAAACGCTTCAGTTTTGACACACTCATCTGGGGTCTTGGAGTCTTACTAATGAGCCAATAAGTTCAAAAGGTGTGTTTGTTTAGAGAGATATGGGTGCTTTGTGTACTCCAGGACCAGAAACACTCACGACGGCACATGTTGTGAAGAGAAAGCACGCGTAAAGAAGTTGACATGTTAAAGTGCAATTGTGCGCAAAAGGATTCTCTTTCTTTTGTTTTTGACATTTTTTATTTAATCTCTTTTTCTATTGCAGGTAAAAATGTAAGCTATGATCAACAGTTCTCTCTGGATAACAGCCTGGCATTGTCTGAGGAACTGGGTGCTCTGTTTGACAGTGAAGATGGATGTGATTTCAACATTACTGTACGTGATGTCAGTGAACAGGCAGAAATGATGTTTTGTGTTCACAGTGTGATCTTTCAGATGTTTCCAGAGCTAAACATAACACAATCCAAAATCCTCACAGTGGAGGTCAGTGAAACGTGTCATCCACACGTCTCTGCTTTTCTCAGGTAACTTTTCAACACAAATTCAGGAATCTGAATGCTACTGCATTAGTACTGTTAGACATACCTAAAGAACATCATTAGCTATTTGTACACACGCCGGATCGATGTTTCCATCACATCCGCCCAATGTCTCCATAAGCTGGCTTATATGTTTGGAGTGAAGAAGCTTATGGAAGATGTTGGCAGGGTCTTTACTTTACTCATTCCTGAAGACAACAGCTTCCAGACTCAGGTGTCAATGTACCAGTATGGCGTTCACACAGGTGACCTGGTTCTGCAAGAGAATATCCTTCAGTACCTTTCCTGGAACTGTGAGTTCCTTATAGTCTCTTCGGTGTGGAAAAGCCTCTCCTTTTCCACGATGGACGCTCTGCTGTTGCGCTCAGATCTGGTTGTGAAGGATGAAGCGCTTCTTCTGGATGCGCTGGAGTGCTGGATCCAGTATAATGGGGATGTAGTTAGTACAGAACAACAGGCCAGACTCCTCAATCACATCAGATTCCCCATGATCCCTGTAGATAAACTCTACCAAATACAGTTTGCTTCAAGTGTTCTCCATGATAATCATGAGAATCTGTACTTGACCGGCCTGCTCAGAGGCTTTCAGTACAATGCTCTTGCCTTCTCTAAGATCATGAAACACATGGATAACAGCACTGATGAGTATCTGCCCAGGATCTACACTGGAGACGGCTGGAGTGTGTTTATCAATGCAACTGATGTCCGTTACCCCTTTGATCGCAGTTACAACTATGGCCAAAACAACAGAATTCAAACTCTCTCCACTCCTGTACACAGCAGTGCTATTCTCAGAGACAATAGCGTTCAGTGGCAAGCACAGGTTTTTCTTAGTTTCCAGGAATGCTCTAACTATGGTATATCCTGCAATTCTGTCCCTGTTGCAAGGTTCTACAAATATAACAACCAGTATAGTTATAAGAGCACCATTCGCTACAACAATAGATTGATTCTCACCTGTAAAAGCAAAAACAATGTCTTTCATGTCCAGGATTTTAAAAATGACATTGCCGTCATTCCAGTCAACAGCAGCATGGCTCTGCCCAACCCCTGTCCTGATGACTACACTTACAGATTTGTAGTGCGTCCAGAGTATATCTGACTACACAGATTTGGGTTTTATTTCCATTTCAGTTCAGTCTAATCAATTAAATGTTATCTCTCTAAATGCTTCTATGGTAAATCTATTCATTGAATGAATAGAATGAAATCCGTTTTATAATCTGTGATATTTTCTTTTTTGATGATTTTCCCAAATACATTTTTTTTATTCTATCATGCATCTAAAAAAATAAAAACATGTGTTATGCTTATGGATTATTGTTATGATTTCCTTAAAAGATTAACATAGTTGTTTATAGTTACGCACCTTGCCATAAAGTAAATATATATATGCTGTAATTATCCATGACAGTAGCCATATTTCCATCCATGGCTTTTTTAATAAAAAAGTTGAGCGCTTCAAAGTGTTTAGCGATATAGCTGATGGAAATGCCATTTATCTATAAACATTTTTTCATTTATTTTTAGCACATCAATAACATATAAAATATTGCAAAAGATTGTTAGGAAACAGTTTTGGTCGAGAAAATGTGGTGTCACATGACAGAATTCGCCTATACACGCAGCATCTGCGTTCGTGATGTTGCCCGGTTAAAGCACTGATTCTCTGTAAAAGGTGCCTTGCGCGTGGCAGTTCTAACTTCCAAGGCGCCCAGGGCGAAACCCCCTTTCAGTGCCCCTCCAAAAAAAACTAACACCTTGCTTGTATACACCTAGAGTTTTATTTTTGATTACAAGATTTGGGAGGGTTTAAAATAAATAAAAATAGAAAAGAACTGAATATTAACAAATGAAATCATTAAATGAAATAGATAAACAACAAAGTATTTAACTGCAAATCTTAAAAAGAAACACTGCGGAAAAAAACAAGCAGAATTCTAAACTACATTTTCAGAAAGCTAAATTTCACTCCAAATAAACAAAATTGATTTGGTTTAAAATTGATACATTGCTGAGAGTTCCCTTTCAAGTCTAGTCAAGTCAGCTTTATTTGTATAGTGCTTTTGACAATTTTCATTGTTACAAAGCAGCTGTACAAGAAAACATATAAGGTTATGCAAGTCAAAACACAGGTCAAATATCAGACAGACAATAAATTCCTATATGCAGTGTTAATTAAATAAAACTATAAAATTCTAGCAGCCCCCCGTAAAAGCAAATGCCATTGGACGAGAAAAAAACCTCAGAGGGAAAGCAGGCCTAACCAGGGGATTCCAGTTCCCCTCTGGCAAAAGCTGCAGCCTCTGCACAAGCTCGACAGTGCTTGCACAACAAGGCGAAATAAAATAATTATTAGATTTAAGATTATCATTAATAATTTTGTAGTGTCGCCACGTCTTTTGTCCAGCTCTATCATCACAGCATTCGCCGCATTTTGGACCAGTGGGAGTTTTTTAATAGGCCTGCATACAGTAATCTAGTCTTGATGTCATTAAGGCATGTATTAGCTTCTCTGCATCTGATGGTGACAGCATATGACGTAGTTTAGATATATTTTTAAGATGGAAAAACGCAATCTTACAGGTGTTGGCGACCTGGTTCTCAAATGACAGAGTACTATCGAATATAAAGCCGAGATTCTTAGCTGAAGATGAGGGCTTTATGGAACATCCATCAATAGTTAAGCAGTATTCTTGGTTGTTACATAGGGCGGTTTTCGGTCCGATAAGTAACACTTCAGTTTTGTCAGAGTTCAGTAATACAATATAGCTACTCATCCACTTTTTTATATCGACTATGCATTCCACTATTCGATGGAATTGCTGTGTTTCATGAGGCTTCGAGGAAATATAAAGTTGCGTATAATCAGCATAACAGTGAAAGCTAACTCCGTGTCTCTTTATTATATCTCCTAGAGGTAGCATGTATAATGCGAAGAGCATAGGCCCTAAGACTGAGCCCAGTGGTACACCGTACTGGACTTGCGATTTGCGTGATACCTCATTGTTTATTGCTACATATTGAAAACAGTCGCATAAATAAGATATAAGCCATTTCAAATATATTCCCTTAATACCGAAATCATTTTCGAGTCTATGTAGGAGCATGCTGTGGTCAATGGTGTCGAATGCAGCACTAAGATCTAGCAGCACCAATAAGAAGATACAACCTCGGTCGGACGCCATAAGCAGATCATTTGTAACTCTAATCCGAGCAGTCTCTGTATTGTGATGTGCTCTAAATCCAGACTGGAAATCTTCATTAATCTCATTCCTTTGGATGAAGGAACATATTTTAGTTGAGAGTACTTTTTCCAGAACTTTAGATAAGAAAGTCATACATCAATAACATAAGATACCTGTCTGTATGAAACCCCTGCGATCGTGGACAGGTATCTGATGTCATAGCTGTCTGTATGAAACCCCTGCGTATGCGGACAGGTATCTGATGTCATAGCTGTCTGTATGAAACCCCTGCGTATGCGGACAGGTATCTGATGTCATAGTTGTCTGTATGAAACCCCTGCGTATGCGGACAGGTATCTGATGTCATAGTTGTCTGTATGAAACCCCTGCGTATGCGGACAGGTATGTGATGTCATATCTGTCTGTATGAAACCCCTGCGTATGCGGACAGGTATCTGATGTCATATCTGTCTGTATAAAACCCCTGCGTATGCGGACAGGTATCTGATGTCATATCTGTCTGTATGAAACCCCTGCGTATGCGGACAGGTATCTGATGTCATATCTGTCTGTATGAAACCTCTGTGATTGCGCAAAGTTATTTGATGTCATATTTGTCTGTATGAAACCCCTGCGATCGCAAACAGGTATCTGATGTAATTGCTGTCTGTATGAAACCCCTGCATATGCTGACAGGTATCTGATGTCATATCTGTCTGTATGAAACTCCTGCAATCGCGAACAGGTATCTGATGTCAAATCTGTCTGTATGAAACCCCTGCATATGTGGACAGGTATCTGGTGTCAAATCTGTCTGTATGAAACCCCTGCGTATGTGGACAGGTATCTGATGTCATAGTTGTCTGTATGAAACCCCTGCAATCGCGAACAGGTATCTGATGTCAAATCTGTCTGTATGAAACCCCTGCGTATGTGGACAGGTATCTGATGTCAAATCTGTCTGTATGAAACCCCTGCGTATGTGGACAGGTATCTGATGTCAAATCTGTCTGTATGAAACCCCTGCGTATGTGGACATGTATCTGATGTCATAGTTGTCTGCATGAAACCCCTGCGTATGCGGACAGGTATCTGATGTCATAGTTGTCTGTATGAAACCCCTGCGTATGTGGACAGGTATCTGATGTCATAGTTGTCTGCATGAAAACCCTTCGTATGCGGACAGGTATCTGATGTCAAAGTTGTCTGCATGAAACCCCTGCGTATGCGGACAGGTATCTGATGTCATAGTTGTCTGTATGAAACCCCTGCGTATGTGGACAGGTATCTGATGTCATAGCTCTCTGTATGAAACCCCTGCGTATGCGGACAGGTATCTGATGTCATAGCTCTCTGTATGAAACCCCTGCGTATGCGGACAAGTATCTGATGTCATAGCTCTCTGTATGAAACCCCTGCGTATGTGGACAGGTATCTGATGTCAGTTGTCTGTATGAAACCCCTGCGTATGCGGACAGGTATCTGATGTCAGTTGTCTGTATGAAACCCCTGCGTATGCGGACAGGTATCTGATGTCATAGTTGTCTGCATGAAACCCCTGCGTATGTGGACAGGTATCTGATGTCATAGCTCTCTTTATGAAACCCCTGCGTATGCGGACAGGTATCTGATGTCATAGTTGTCTGTATGAAACCCCTGCGTATGTGGACAGGTATCTGATGTCATAGCTCTCTGTATGAAACCCCTGCGTATGCGGACAGGTATCTGATGTCATAGTTGTCTGTATGAAACCCCTGCGTATGTGGACAGGTATCTGATGTCATAGCTCTCTTTATGAAACCCCTGCGTATGCGGACAGGTATCTGATGTCATAGCTCTCTGTATGAAACCCCTGCGTATGTGGACAGGTATCTGATGTCAGTTGTCTGTATGAAACCCCTGCGTATGTGGACAGGTATCTGATGTCAGTTGTCTGTATGAAACCCCTGCGTATGTGGACAGGTATCTGATGTCATAGTTGTCTGCATGAAACCCCTGCGTATGTGGACAGGTATCTGATGTCATAGCTCTCTGTATGAAACCCCTGCGTATGTGGACAGGTATCTGATGTCATAGCTCTCTGTATGAAACCCCTGCGTATGCGGACAGGTATCTGATGTCATAGTTGTCTGTATGAAACCCCTGCGTATGTGGACAGGTATCTGATGTCAGTTGTCTGTATGAAACCCCTGCGTATGTGGACAGGTATCTGATGTCAGTTGTCTGTATGAAACCCCTGCGTATGCGGACAGGTATCTGATGTCATAGTTGTCTGCATGAAACCCCTGCGTATGTGGACAGGTATCTGATGTCATAGTTGTCTGTATGAAACCCCTGCGTATGCGGACAGGTATCTGATGTCATAGCTCTCTGTATGAAACCCCTGCGTATGCGGACAGGTATCTGATGTCATAGTTGTCTGCATGAAACCCCTGCGTATGCGGACAGGTATCTGATGTCATAGCTCTCTGTATGAAACCCCTGCGTATGCGGACAGGTATCTGATGTCAGTTGTCTGTATGAAACCCCTGCGTATGCGGACAGGTATCTGATGTCATAGTTGTCTGTATGAAACCCCTGCGTATGCGGACAGGTATCTGATGTCATAGTTGTCTGTATGAAACCCCTGCGTATGCGGACAGGTATCTGATGTCATAGTTGTCTGTATGAAACCCCTGCGTATGCGGACAGGTATCTGATGTCATAGCTCTCTGTATGAAACCCCTGCGTATGCGGACAGGTATCTGATGTCATAGTTGTCTGCATGAAACCCCTGCGTATGTGGACAGGTATCTGATGTCATAGCTCTCTGTATGAAACCCCTGCGTATGTGGACAGGTATCTGATGTCATAGCTCTCTGTATGAAACCCCTGCGTATGCGGACAGGTATCTTATGTCATAGTTGTCTGTATGAAACCCCTGCGTATGTGGACAGGTATCTGATGTCATAGCTCTCTGTATGAAACCCCTGCGTATGCGGACAGGTATCTGATGTCATAGCTCTCTGTATGAAACCCCTGCGTATGTGGACAGGTATCTTATGTCATAGTTGTCTGTATGAAACCCCTGCGTATGTGGACAGGTATCTGATGTCATAGCTCTCTTTATGAAACCCCTGCGTATGCGGACAGGTATCTGATGTCATAGTTGTCTGTATGAAACCCCTGCGTATGTGGACAGTTATCTGATGTCATAGTTGTCTGTATGAAACCCCTGCGTATGCGGACAGGTATCTGATGTCATAGTTGTCTGTATGAAAACCCTGCGTATGTGGACAGGTATCTGATGTCATAGTTGTCTGTATGAAACCCCTGCGTATGCGGACAGGTATCTGATGTCATAGTTGTCTGTATGAAACCCCTGCGTATGCGGACAGGTATCTGATGTCATAGTTGTCTGTATGAAACCCCTGCGTATGCGGACAGGTATCTGATGTCATAGCTCTCTGTATGAAACCCCTGCGTATGCGGACAGGTATCTTATGTCATAGTTGTCTGTATGAAACCCCTGCGTATGTGGACAGGTATCTTATGTCATAGTTGTCTGTATGAAACCCCTGCGTATGCGGACAGGTATCTGATGTCATAGTTGTCTGTATGAAACCCCTGCGTATGCGGACAGGTATCTGATGTCATAGATGTCTGTATGAAACCCCTGCGTATGTGGACAGGTATCTGATGTCATAGTTGTCTGTATGAAACCCCTGCAATCGCGGACAGGTATCTGATGTCATAGCTCTCTGTATGAAACCCCTGCGTATGCGGACAGGTATCTGATGTCATAGTTGTCTGTATGAAACCCCTGCGTATGCGGACAGGTATCTGATGTCATAGTTGTCTGTATGAAACCCCTGCGTATGCGGACAGGTATCTGATGTCATAGATGTCTGTATGAAACCCCTGCGTATGCGGACAGGTATCTGATGTCATAGATGTCTGTATGAAACCCCTGCGTATGTGGACAGGTATCTGATGTCATAGTTGTCTGTATGAAACCCCTGCGTATGTGGACAGGTATCTGATGTCATATCTGTCTGTATGAAACCCCTGCGTATGCGGACAGGTATCTGATGTCATAGTTGTCTGTATGAAACCCCTGCGTATGCGGACAGGTATCTGATGTCATAGTTGTCTGTATGAAACCCCTGCGTATGCGGACAGGTATCTGATGTCAGTTGTCTGTATGAAACCCCTGCGTATGCGGACAGGTATCTGACAGGTATCTGATGTCATAGTTGTCTGTATGAAACCCCTGCGTATGCGGACAGGTATCTGATGTCATAGTTGTCTGTATGAAACCCCTGCGTATGCGGACAGGTATCTGATGTCATAGTTGTCTGTATGAAACCCCTGCGTATGCGGACAGGTATCTGATGTCATAGTTGTCTGTATGAAACCCCTGCGTATGTGGACAGGTATCTGATGTCATAGTTGTCTGTATGAAACCTCTGCGTATGTGGACAGGTATCTGGTGTCAAATCTGTCTGTATGAAACCCCTGCGTATACGGACAGGTATCTGATGTCATAGTTGTCTGTATGAAACCTCTGCGTATGCGGACAGGTATCTGATGTCATAGTTGTCTGTATGAAACCCCTGTGTATGTGGACAGGTATCTGATGTCATAGTTGTCTGTATGAAACCCCTGCGTATGTGGACAGGTATCTGATGTCATAGTTGTCTGTATGAAACCCCTGCGTATGCGGACAGGTATCTGATGTCATAGTTGTCTGTATGAAACCCCTGCATATGCGGACAGGTATGTGATGTCATAGTTGTCTGTATGAAACCCCTGCGTATGTGGACAGGTATGTGATGTCATAGTTGTCTGTATGAAACCCCTGCGTATGCGGACAGGTATCTGATGTCATAGTTGTCTGTATGAAACCCCTGCATATGCGGACAGGTATCTGGTGTCAAATCTGTCTGTATGAAACCCCTGCGTATGCGGACAGGTATCTGATGTCATAGTTGTCTGTATGAAACGTCTCGGTTACGTATGTAACCTCCGTTCCCTGATGGAGGGAACGAGACGTTGTGTCGACAGAATGGGGTTTGACTTGAGAACCTACCTTCTCTGACTGACTTGAACAGGCCAATGAAAATTGGCGAATGAAATTTGGGATCCGGGTATAAAAGGGAGCCGGCGTGCCGCATTCATTCACCTTTTGTGCTGAGGAGCCTGAGGATCTTGCCCCGACTGCTGCAGCGGGCGGCCAGTGTTGTGGCATGAAGGACCCTTTCTGTCGGTCTCTCGACGTTGTGTCGACAGAATGGGGTTCCTCGGAAAACGCCACAGCGCTGTGCCGCGAAGCGACGCTGACTGGCCTGGGCGTGTCAGACATGAGCGCTTTTGCATGAATTGCAACCTTCCAGTGGAAGGGAAGGAGTCCAGAGCTTTCCTAAAAAGATGGGAGCCCCTTCCACCGGCCGTCACGGACGGCGGCCTAGTTCTCTTAACAGCGAGAAGCCGCCCGGCACCGTAAGGGCCACTGGGAAGCGTCATTCCCCCCTGAGGGAACGCGCTACGGAGACCACTTCCTACCGCAGGGAGGAGCTTTAGTGGAGATTCACACACGGTCTCACCGGGTAGGGGAGAGCACGTGGGAGACATGCAGACACGAGAGGGTGTCGCGAGCAGGTGAAGTACACCTTGGAGAGGTCATAGGCCATCGATTGAGAGCCATTCATGAGAAGACAACAGACGGAACCGCCCAGTGGGGGGGTTACTACGTGTGGAGCACTAGGCCTTGTTTGAGTCACTGCTAGAGCTCAGAAACAGGCCAAGGGAGGCAGGGCCGCTCCGCTGGGCCCGCCGCCGAGGAGTGCTTAGTGATGGATGGAACGCCTACTCTTCACCCACGTGGGGGGAAGAGGGGAGGCTAGATAGCGCCGCGTCTCACCTAGGGAGGGGCGCTATCGCAGGCGTACGCCCACCGGCTGCCGGACTTACCTGGCGGTGTCTCGTAAGACTCTGGCTGATACCGGTTCCACGCGGAGGCTGTAGAACCTCGCGAAGGTGCTGGGCGTAGCCCAACCCGCAGCTCTACATACGTCTGCCAGAGGGGCGCTCTGAGCCAGTGCCCACGAGTAAGTAAGTAAGTAAGTAAGCTTTATTTATATAGCACCCATCACAGAAAGAATCACAGAGTGCTTTACATGTAGCAAGCAAAACAATATAATAAGCATCATACAAACATAAAAACAAACGTAAAAGCTCAATCAACTAAAAGCATGTCTAAACAGTAGTGTTTTCAGCTGTTTTTTAAAAGAATCAATAGAATCGCCCACACGCAACGACAAGGGCAGTGCGTTCCACAATTTTGGAGCAACTGCCTGGAAGGAGCGGTCTCCCCGAGTTTTAAGGCGGGTTTTAGGTACCATCAGGAGATTTTGACCTGAGGAGCGAAGAATGCGAGAAGAAGAGTGGGGGGTCAACATGTCTGCGATATATTGAGGTGTCTGTCCATGTATTGCTTTAAAAGTTAAAATTAAAATTTTATAATCAATTCTGAATTTTACCGGAAGCCAGTGGAGACTAAATAAAATTGGAGTAATGTGTGCCCTTCTGTTTGTTCCCGTTAAAAGCCTGGCTGCAGCATTTTGGACCAGTTGGAGACGTTTGAGAGAACATTTGTTAAAACAAATAAAAAGAGAATTACAATAATCCAACCGTGAAGAAATAAAAGGATGAATGATCATCTCCATATTAGTTTTTGGCAGTATTGTTCTCAATTTAGAGATATTTCGCAAATGATAGAAACAGCTTCTGACCAGCTGTCTAGAATGACCATCTAGAGACATTGATTGGTCGAACAGAACACCAAGGTTTCTTAGGCTCGTCTGGACGGAGGAGTCCAAGGAGTGTAGGTGTTGTTTGATTTGGGGAATTTTTTGTTCTGGAGCAATGATCAGAGTTTCTGTCTTTTTTGTATTTAGTTGTAGATAATTGTTATATAACCAAGTCTTAATGCAAGACAGACATTCCAACAAATCTGTTAATTTTCCGAACTCTGATTCATTGAATGTGCAGTACAACTGAATGTCATCAGCATAAAAGTGATAAGACACAGTATTAAAATTTCTAATTATTTCACCAAGAGGGCTAATATATAACAAAAACAAAAGAGGACCTAAAACCGAACCCTGAAGAACTCCATATAACAGAGGGGTCATATCTGACAGAATGTTGTTGATAGACACACAAAATGATCTGTCAGTCAGGTAAGAGGTAAACCATCTAAGAACATCACCAGAAAACCCCATTTCATTGCGTAACCGATTTAACAGGACCGTATGGTCCAATGTATCGAACGCAGACGATAAGTCAAGTAAAATCAACACCGTGTACTGTCCTGAGTCAGCAGCCATCAGAATGTCATTTGATACTTTAAAAGAGCCGTCTCCGTTGAATGACTTTTCCGGAAACCTGACTGAAATTTATCAAGTATATATATTTTTTTTCCATCAAGAAATGTAGTCAGCTGGCCAGCGACCACTCTCTCAAGAATTTTAGATAAAAAAGGCATTTTAGATATCGGCCTGTAATTAGTTGGTACAGAAGAATCCAAATTTGGTTTCTTTAGTAAAGGGCTGACAACTGCTTGTTTAAAATGACTGGGGACTGATCCGCTGAAAAGGGAAAGGTTTATCATTTTAACAACAAATGGTCCAAGTAAATCAAACACATTTAAGAGCAACGACGTCGGCAATACATCGAGCGGGCTTGCAGATGGTTTTACTTTACTTAATAGGCTCATAATATCATCTAGAGTGATAGGTGAAAAAGTATCCCAAGAGTATGAGGCAGTTGACCCACATGATATGACATCAAGAGATGGATTTATAGTCATTCTAATATCTTGCACCTTATTTACAAAAGCATGTAAAAACCTATTGCAATCACTCTTAGAGTGTACAGGCACTTGGGAAGCAAGGGGAGATATTATCTTAGATATTGTATCAAACAGGACCTTAGAATTATTCTTGTTCTGAGTTACAAGATTTGTAAAATAATCTGACCTTGCCTGTTTTATCTTAACATTTAGCAATGTGATAAGCTCCTTCAGATGCAATCTGTGTACTTCCAGACTTGTGGATTTCCATAAACGTTCAACTTTACGGCACGTTCTCCTGAAAGACATTATTTCATCATTCATCCAAGGGCAAATATTATTTGGGAATGTGCTTTTACTTTTCAAGGGAGCAACTAAATTTAAAACCGACAGACAATGATTATTAAATGACTGAAAAAATCGTTCAGCATCACTACAATCAATAAAAGAACTAGGGTCAAATGACTCAGAAAATTTTTCAGCTGTGGCTTGAGTAATAATGCGTCTTTGCAGCATCGGTCTACAAGGAAGACAGTCAACATTAGAAGACAGATTGAAAAATATGCAACAGTGATCTGTCACATTAATGTCCATAACACTCAATTGGTTGATGCACAGACCTAATGAAAAAACAAGGTCCAGAGTATGACCTTTTATATGTGTAGGCCCAGAAACACATTGTTTAAAATGAAATGATTCAGTGAGTGTTAAGAACTCAGGTGCCACAGAACATGAAGAGTCATCAACATGCAAGTTAAAATCCCCAAGTATCAATACTTTTTCAAGTTTGATAATTGATGATAAAAACTCTGCAAAATCATCTAAAAACAAGCGAGCAGAACCAGGAGGTCGGTAAATTAAGACACAGTAAAATGAATCAGTATTTCCAACCTTAGTCATCTGTAGCTCAAAGGAGTCGAAAGAGTCTGAATTTATCAACCTGCAACAGAAACGGTCCCGGTACACGAGTGCGAGCCCGCCTCCTCGCCGCGACACACACGGTGTCCCATACACAGAACAGTCCGGCGGACACAGTTCATTGAGATGAGTGTATTCCATATCTTGCTGCCAAGTCTCAGTTAGGAACATAAAGTCAATTTGTTCCTTTGTAAATAAATCATTGAGTATAAAGGCCTTGTTGGCAATTGAGCGCGCATTAAACAGAGCAAATCGCGCCAGCTGGGCACGTTCCGATGGGTCGGCATTTGCTCGCTGGAATGTCACAGCACTCAGAATCCGCAGACGCGGAAATGGATTTCGGGGCCGCCGAGTCAGGAAGAGACACAGCTATTTGTTATCAGTGCTGATAAAACAAAGAACAACACTAGAAAAACCACAAATACACGTGAGGACAGAGACCGAGCAGAGGCAAAGCCGAACACAGGCGCCATCTTGCGAGCCCCTGGTGGAGTGTGCCCTCACTGCAAGCGGGCACGGGAGATCCTGTGATCGGTAAGCCATTGATAGCCTCTGGAGGCCCGCCAGGACCACATTGAGGTCCCAAGAGGGAACGGAGCGTGGACGGGCCGGATTCAGCCTTCTCGCGCCCCTTAGGAACCTAATGACCAGGTCGTGCTGTCCCAGAGACTTCCCACTAACTGGTTCATGATGAGCGGCAATTGCGGCTACATACACTTTCAGCGTGGAAGGGGAGAGATTGTTCTCGAGTCTCGACTGCAGGAAGGACCGGATGCTCCCGATCGAGCATATCCGTGGGTCTTCTCCACGAGAAGAACACCAGGACGAGAAGAGGCGCCACTTAAATGCGTATAGCCGCGTCGTGGCCGGGGCCCTAGCCTGAACAATGGTCTCTACCACCACTGGGGGTAGACCACTCAGGATCTCCTCGTCCCGTCCAGGAGCCAGACATGGAGGTTCCAGAGGTCTGGTCTCGGATGCCACAACGTGCCCTTCCCCTGAGAAAGAAGGTCCTTCGTCAGGGGAATCGGCCAGGGGGGAGTTGTCGTCAGGAGCATTAGCTCCGAGAACCAAGTCCGGTTGGGCCAGTAAGGCGCAACTAGTAGCACTTGATGCTCCTCTTCCCTGACTTTGCACAAGACGTGTGCAATGAGGCTCACTGGGGGGAAGGCGTACTTCCGCTTGTCCCGCGGCCAGCTGTGCGCCAGGGCATCCGTGCCGAGGGGGCCCTCGGTCGGGGAGTACCAAAGCGGGCAATGGGTGGTGTCCAGGGAGGCGAACAGGTCCACCTGTGCCTGCCCGAACTGCACCCAAATGAGCTGGACTGCGCGGGGGTGGAGCCGCCACTCTCCGCGGGGCGTCGACTGACGAGAGAGCGCATCGGCTGTCTGGTTCAGGTCGCCCAGGATGTGCGTGGCTAACAGAGACTTCGTCACCTGCTGGCTCCACAGGAGGAGGCGTCGGGCGAGTTGCGATAGCTGCCGTGAACGAATACCACCCTGTCGGTTGATATATGCCACGGCAGTCGTGCTGTCCGACCGGACCAGCACGTGCTTGTCCTGCACGAGGGGAAGGAACCTCCTCAGTGCAAGTAGCACCGCCAACAACTCTAGGTGATTGATATGCCAGCGCAGGCGGGGGCCCGTCCAGAGACCCGACACTGCGTGCCCGTTGCACACAGCACCCCAACCCTGCAGGGAGGCGTCTGTCGTCACCACGACGCGCCTCGAAACCTGCCCAAGAGGGACCCCTGTCCGCAAAAAGGTCATTGAAGACCATGGGGTTAGGGTGCGCCGGCAGAAGGGCGTGATTGCGACGCGCCTGTTGCCGGTGTGCCACGCACTCCAAGGAACTCTGCTCTGTAGCCAGTGCTGTAGCGGTCTCATGTGCATCAACCCGAGGGGGACCACCCCCGCCGAGGACGCCCACCCCCGCCGAGGACGCCATGTGTCCCAGGAGCCTCTGAAAAAGTTTCAGCGGGACCGCTGGCTGCTGCCTGAAGTTCCTCAGCCAGGTCAGCACTGACTGGGCACGCTTGGAAGAAAGACGTGCAGTCATGGAGACAGAGTCGAGTTCCATACCGAGGAAGAGGATGCTCTGCACAGGGGAGAGCTTGCTCTTCTCACGGTTGACCTGTAACCCCAAATGGTCTAGGTGCCGGAGCACCAGGTCCCTGTGTGTACACAACAGATCTCGCGAGTGCGCCAAGATGAGCCAGTCGTCGAGATAGTTGAGTATGCGCACCCCCTGCTCCCTGAGGGGAGTGAGGGCGGCCTCCACGACCTTTTTAAAGACTTGAGGAGACAGGGACAGACCAAATGGGAGGACGCGATACTGATATGCCTGTCCCTCGAAAGCGAACCGTAGGAACGGCCGGTGACGAGGGAGGATGGACACATGGAAGTATGCGTCCTTAAGGTCGATCGCCATGAACCAATCCTGACGCCTGACGGACGTCAGAATGCGCTTCTGCGTTAGCATCCTGAACGGCAGCTTGTGTAGGTGCTTGTTAAGGGTACGCAGGTCCAAGATGGGGCGCAGCCCGCCACTTTTCTTGGGGACAATGAAATACGGGCTGTAAAACCCGGAGTACATCTCGGCCAGAGGGACGAGCTCGATCGCCCCCTTCGCCAGAAGGGTAGCGACCTCGGCCCGAAGCACGGGAGCATCTACCCCTCCCACTGAGGTGAAGAGGATGCCCCGAAACTTGGGTGGGCGCTTGGCGAACTGAATCGCATAGCCGAGACGGATCGTTCGCTCTAGCCACCGTGCTGGTCTGGGAAGAGCCAACCAGGCTCCCAGGTACCGAGACAGGGGGACCAGAGGTTCGATCTGATTCATTGCCCCCGTGGGGGGTGGTTCGATGGCTGGCAGTACGGCTCCCTCGTCGTGGGGGGGACCCCGGGGAGGAGAGCGGCTCTGCCGAGGTGCCTGTCGGGCGATATCGCGGCCCACCGCACCGTCTGACTGAGGGTGCTAGTGGCCACTGAGAGTATACCCAACCGTGTGTCTCGCCGAAACACAATGTGGGGTTGCCGAGCACCGTCCTGCGGAGGGTGAGAGCTGCTGTGAAACAGACCCAGGGAGAGAGACAGCTCTTTTCGTGAGAATGTGGGCACCAGGCCCTGAAAAGGGCCCGGCTGGTGTTGCTGGGACGGGGCAGGCACCGTCCCAATCCGACCCTCCAGCGATGTAGTTGCTTGGGTCGGGCCCGGTGAACTCGATCTCCCTGGGTTCACCCCGTCAGGAACGCTTCTGCTTCCTCGGAGGTTGGTGACGGGATGGTGCTCTCCTCTTCGACGTCCTTCTCCGGGAGGCCGCCTGTGCAGGGGGCGCTGGGGCCGGAGTCTGAGTCGGAGAGGGGCGGGGCTGCTGGGACGCAGACGCCGCGCGGGACCTCGACGGACGATAGGCGGCCGGGTCGCGGCGGGGCAGGATATGCTTAATCGCCTCCGTCTGCTTCTTTACAGTCGAGAACTGCTGAGAGAAGTCCTCGACCGTATCACCAAACAGCCCACCCTGCGCGATGGGAGCGTCGAGAAAGCAAACCTTCTCAGCGTCCCGCATCTGCGCAAGGTTTAACCAAAGGTGTCTCTCCTGGACCACCAGTGTGGACATTGTACGACCCAGGGCTCGCGCCGTCACCTTCGTCGCCCGAAGAGCGCGGTCAGTGCCAGTGCGGAGCTCCTGCATTAGCCCCGGGTCGGACATTCCCTCATGCAACTTCTTCAACGCCTTGGCCTGATGGACCTGCAGGATGGCCATGGCGTGAAGAGCCGAGGCAGCTTGACCCGCAGCGTTGTAAGCCTTCGACACCAGTGATGCCGAAAACTTACAAGACTTGGAAGGGAGCCTTGGTCGATCCCTCCAGGTGGCAGCTGTCTGCGGGCACAGGTGCACCGCGACTGCACGTTCCACCTGTGGGATGTCGACATAGCCCTTAGCTGCCCCGTCATCGAGGGAAGTCAGGGCGACCGAGCCAGTCTGACGTGCACGCGCCGAAAAGGGGGCGTTCCAGGTCCGACTGAGCTCCTCATGCTTTTCCGGGAAGAATGGTACCGGTGCTGACCGTGGCTTAGAGTCACGGCCGGCTCCAAGATACCACGTATCCAACCGCGAGCGTTGGGGAAGAGGCGGTGCACTGCAGCCCAATACTCGCGGCGGCCCGGGAAAGCATGGCTGACATCTCGTCCGCTTCATCCTGAGCTCGACCCCCCGGGGGAGTAAGCTCCAAAGAATCGTCGAGGTCGGATGCCAGGAGGTCGCCCTCCGATGCTGCGAGCGACATCTCATCGTCGTCACGCCCCAGTCGTCACGCCCCGTGTCCGAGTACGTGACGGAGGAACAAGGCGGCGTACCGCCTTTTCCGGGACGGTCAGACGAGCGAGGCGGGGTGTGAACGGTCCGCGAGCCGGTGGCTGACGGATTGAGGCTCACGGTAATTCCCCGATCACCCTCGGTGCTTGCCGAAGCGGACGGCAGGGCTGATGCCGCTGCTGCCGCAGAACGGGAAGCACTCGAGGTGGCGGCTGATTCTCGCAAGAACACAGCTACCCGTGACCGCAACGTCTGAATCACCATCTGCCCGCAGTGCGGGCAAGATGAATCCACAAATGCTGCCTCAGCGTGCTGACACCTGAGGCAGACATCGTGTCCGTCCCCTTCCTCGATGAGTGCGCCGCACCCACGAGCACAGCGGGACATGCCGCGCTGAAGAAATATTAAGCCCTGAAAAGGGCTCGCTCTTTAGAGAGACGCTTTGGCAGTTGCCGAGACGCCCAGGGGAAGTCACAGGAAAAGGGACAGTCCGCTGCACCACGACGTAAGACCAGCAACACGTAGATAGTATCTGCAGAGTCGTCAGCATCAGGATGCGAAGGCTCCGAAGAACAAAAGGTGAATGAATGCGGCACGCCGGCTCCCTTTTATACCCGGATATCCGGGGGCGGAGTCCGGCATGCAAATTTCATTCGCCGATTTTCATTGGCCTGTTCAAGTCAGTCAGAGAAGGTAGGTTCTCAAGTCAAACCCCATTCTGTCGACACAACGTCGAGAGACCGACAGAAAGGGAACCCCTGCGTATGCGGACTGGTATCTGGTGTCAAATCTGTCTGTTTGAAACCCCTGCGTATGCGGACAGGTATCTGGGGTCTCATTTATAACAGTTGCGTAAGCACAAAAAAGGCACTGAAACAGGCGTACGCCACTTGACACGCATAAATTGTGATTTATAAAAACAAACTTGACGGGAATATTTGCGTACCTGCACGCAAACTGTAACCCATGCGTACAAACATTTTGAAGACGGAGCAGTTTTGGCGCCAACCGATGGTGAGCTGAGGGATTGACAGTAGATTAATGAAATTAAACACATTGAATTTGAAAAGTTGCGCATATAGACCTATCCATATAACCATAAACATACAAATCACTTTCAATCCTCATTATGCGTCCTAATCATAAAACATGCATGTCCACAATACCACTTTATATAAATAAATGGTAATAATTTATCAAATAAAAGTGCATCAATTTAATTTATTTTACTTTCATTTGCTAATGATCTAAGGGTGGGCGTATGGGTTTAGCACTCATTGTCTGATTGGTATGACAGGTGTAAAGGCTTGAATGTGATCGCTGCAAACATAAATACTACGGTGAAACCCCTGCATCTACGACATGATGGATGCGCTGGCATTGCTGGAGGACTATGCCAATGGCAGACTAAGGATGGAAAGAGTGTTTAGAGACCACGAAGATTTCCTAGCCCACGATGATGACTGGCTAATAAGCCCATTTAGATTCCCTAGAGCCATGCTTTTGGATCTGTGTGCTGAATTGGGGCCAACATTACAAAGGCAAACTACACGAAACCGCGCCATCCCGGTACCATCCCAAGTCCTGTCAGTTTTAGGATTTTTGGCAACCGGGAGTTACCAGCGGGAGTTAGCAGATAGGCAAGTTAACAATATGATGATACTATTTTCTTCATGCGCAAAGCTTGATGTGGAAATTTATAATTCTGTTAATTTGACATAGGTCTGGGATTTCACAGCCATCACTGAGCTCCTTAATGCCTGCTGTTTTGAAAGGGATTATTAAAATGACAAATCGATACATAAAGTTTCCTTACACTATTGGGGAACAGGCCAATATCAAAAGGCAATTTGCAGCAATGTCTGGATTCCCAAATGTAATCGGCGTAATTGACTGCACTCATATTGCTATAAGGGCTCCACATGAGAACGAGTACATTTATGTGAATCGAAAACATGTGCATTCCATAAATGTGCAAGTTGTTTGTGAGGCCAACATGATTTTTACAAACGTCGTGGCGTGATGGCCTGGTTCAACACATGACTCGTTTATTGTAGTGCACAGCAGTGTAGGGAATAGACTTGAGGCAGGTGCTGTGCACAATGGGTGGCTTCTTGGTAAGTGAAAATTAAATAATGGTCTGTTTTCCAACAGTTCAAGCCTAGATTGTAAAATGAATCTGTTATACTGGTAGGTGACAGTGGTTACCCCCTGAGACGTTGGCTCCTCACCCCATTTCCAAACCCTCAGAGTGCCGAGCAAATGCGTTACAATGATGCCCATGCTCGTGCGCGCTCTGTAGTTGAGAGAGCCATTGGCCTCCTCATGTGTCCGTTGATACTGGGACTTGATTTTTTACGTCCACTGGGTGGTGCTTTTGTGCGTCCATGCGTATTTACTTTGTTTATTTATTGATAAGTTTAACTTGTCTATTTTTATATTTCAACTATTTTATGAGGGTTATTGGACACATACCGAACATTATCGCTCATTTTGTACAATCGATTCCTTTATTAAAGGGTTTGCGTTTATTTTATTTTTTGGCATTCCCATGATGCCTTATGGTAGATGTCACTTCCGAGTTTTACCATTTTCGAGAGAAGAAGATGCGATGTTCCTTTCAAAGTATATAACGGGTTTATGAAGACATAAGAAGATTATAATCCACTCTTAACTCACAAGCAGGCAAAGTGGTATGTAGATTTATTTTCTGTTTATGTATAAAATTAATGTCATGTTCTCTATTTAGATGAATGTTTTCTTCTGTGTGTATTGTCCACTTAGTTCTACGGTGTTGGTATGGATATTGTCGTTGACGTCCAAGAGAAGTTGGTGTTGACGTCTTAAGTGTATTAAACATCTGTGAAAAGAACCTTGACCTTCGAGTTGTGACTAAGAGTGGAACACCTCAAGTGTAGATGACGTTGCCTTGATGTTTCGGGTGGTAGACTTTTATATCAACCAAAAAAAGTCTGCCAGATCATCATGGTATGCGCCATTCTACACAACATGGCACAGAGGAATGGTGTCGCTCTCCCTCTGACCTCCCTTACCTCCAGCATGAGGAGCCTGACCCACACCCCAATCCCCAACTTGAACGGCATCATCAGGGAGCAAGGATCCGCGAGGAAATGAAGGAACAACACAAAGGTTCATTTTTTAAAACAAGATCTTTTAATGTAGACGCAATGTCGCCCAAAACAACCCTTATTTGTTTTAGCTCATCTGCTATAACCATAATTGCGTCAATAGTGTCCCTCTGTGTCTGAGGGACAGCCTCCGTTAACACCCGGCCACTTCCAACCGTGCCATGGGGTCTGGACACGCTCCTGCTGGGGACCTCCTAGTCCGGACACTCCATAGTTGCTGCAGACCTCGCCACCTTGTGCTCCCATGTCCTCTGGAAAAACAATACCACAATTACTTATTGTGCTATATTTTATTTAATTGTGCTAATGCAATAAAATAATTTACCCGTTTCTACCATGTCTGTGTCTCCCTCCGTGTCAGGCACAATACCGCACACAATGGTTTCTCCAATTATAGAAGTAAGCCTGGTCTCCAAGGGGGACAGATCGGACGTCCAAGGACCCCCACCAGTCCCAGACACACTCTGTCGGTGACTGGCGAGCCTTTTTTTTGCCCCCACTTTTAAGTCGGACCACTTCTTTTTTATTTCGGGAACCGTCCGGTTAGCTGAACCAACTGCATTTACAGTTGCAGTCACATGCTGCCATTCCACACTTTTTTTTGTTTGTGACGCCAATACTGTGGCTACCAAACAAAATAAATTTCCTTTCCTCCACCTCAGTCACAAGAACCTCTATTTCTGTGTCTGTGAAATTTATTTTTCTCCCCTTAATTTCCATTACCACGCATAAAGAACCTCGCTCCTTTATATTAAGATGCACGGCCATTCATGAGGTGATTTGCATGGGCTATATATGGTTGAAAAGGGGCGGGTAAAGGGCGGGATGTCGATTGTTTTTTCACGTGTGAAAATTATCAGGTAGACTGTGATTTATAAATGGAAAATTGTGTGCAGGTGTACATGCGCACGGTTTTATAAGTCTCAATTTTTGTTTGCGTACGCCATTTTTGGGCGCACGTACACTTTTAGTAAGGATCCTTCACACAGTTTTATGAATGAGACCCCAGGTGACAATTCTGTCTGTATTAAACCCCTGTGATCGCGGACAGGTATCTGATGTCATAGCTGTCTGTATGAAACACCTGTGCGCGTATCTGATGTAATAGCTGTCTGTATTAAACTCCTGTGATCGCGCACAAGGGTTTCATACAGACAGCTATGACATCAGATACCTGTGCGCAATCGCAGGGGTGTCATATAAAACAACTATTCTGCCTGTCTATAGGTGCAACAATTGAACATGACATGTGGAACACAGAACAGGTCCAGTGCACATCCTCACCTCCCGAATACATAACCACCTTCAATCAACATCTTTCTGACTTCAAGGGACTTGTAAACTTTGCTCTCCTTCAGTCTTTGAACCTACCTATCACAAGATGACTCACTTGGGGCGTAGCTATTTCACAAAGGTAATCAAGTAGTTAATTTTGCTCAGAGAGGGACAAGTTGTTCTTTGCTGCCAGGGAGAGTCCAGGGGAAATAAAAAGTAATACCTTCCCAAATGTATTATTGTATGGTGTAGCATTAAAATTGATCCACGTGACTGAGAATGAAGGGGATCTCCACATACATACATAAATACTCTTAGATAAAATACTAATTACTCACCCGGAAGTCATATGATAACCCTGGACATCGGTTCATCTTTGTAACACAAATTCTGCACTTTGAATTACGGTTACGTTGCTGTCTATGTGGGAGGCAAAAAGCTCCCGGAACTAATCAAAACTATTTTCATTTGTGTTCCGAAAATGAATGGATATCCTATAGGGTTAGCATACAACTTCAGTGTGAGTAATTCATGACATAATTATATTTTAATCTCTTGGGTATCCCTTAGTGTGTGAGATGTATCTCAAAGCTGCTATTAATAAATCAATTAAATAAACTATCTACTGGGCTGTGAGAGGTTATGGCAATTTTGGAATTTCTAAAATAAAATGCAATTGTTCATTAAAGTGTACTAGTAACCATAAGTAAAAACAACAATCAATGTACTGTAACATTTTATGCCTTTAAAGCCAAATCAGAGTCTTCAGATTCTGGAAATTCTTTGTGTCCTGTTTCACTTCAAACTTTGGAATAGAATGGTCACTGTTGTTCTCTGTGTATTTCTGGAAAAAAAACTTGCCACTTGGATCTGCTAGTTTCCATTCATTTTCTAGCAGAAGGTGATCAAAGCCAGAGTATTTTTCAGAAACCAAGTCCTTTTAATTGCATGAATTTGTATGCCCACCCAGTCTCCAGGTTTGAACTTAGGAGTACAGGCTCTTCATTTGAGGTCTGTTTACGTTTTCATCTTCTTTTGAGACAATGACACTTTCTGATTCACAGCAGGATCCTTACAAGTAACAGGAAGAGGGAGAACATTAAGACGAGTATGCAATTTTCTACCACAGAGTAACTCAGAAGGAGACCGTAACAGAATGGGGAGTAAGACTGTAAGTTTGCAGAAACTGTGTTACTGTTGATCCACATGGCTTTCCAGACAGAATAGCAGATTGAATAGAACTCATCAGTACTTGATGGAATCGCTCAATAGCTCCATTTGCAGCTGTATGATAAACTGACGTATGTATGTGTTGAATATATCTATCTTTCAAAAATGCAGCAAACTCCACTGTTTCTGACAATGGATGTCAGTTCAAGTCAATGTAATCAGGATTTCCAAATCTGCTGAAAACTGATGTCAAGAAGATGACCACATTTTTACTTGTCATTGAAGAAGTGAATGCTAATTCTGGCCACTTACTATGATAGTCAATCAATGTCATAACGTACCGACAATCCCAGGTAGCCCATGGCATTCATGGAAAAGGTACAGGTTGCAAAGGTGCAGCACGAACAGTTGTAACCTTATCGTTCCGCAGTAGTCAATGTTCTTGAAGCAAATGCAACAATGTGCTCCGTGTTGTCTTCATGAATTTGAGAAAATACAGCACCTAGTCCATAATCTGATGCATCCGTAGAAATGACAGTGGGCAAGTTAGGGTCAAACAATGCTAACGCAGGGCTTTGGAGTACATTTACATTTATTCATTGGGCAGATGCTTTCCAAAGCGACTTACAAGTAGTTTTTGTTTAACAGTGGCACATTACTGCAGAGCAATCAGGAGTAGTATAATCATATACTATGTGTCAAAATGTTTGATTGATTTATGACCCTCCTGTCAAAGGCCTGTCATCCTGACAGCCTGTCACTCAAATGGTTCTTTTATGGCCTGTCAATCTTACTGACATTTATGTTTTATGACTGTTGTAGGGGTGCCTATTGCCCCCACCTTCCTACAGCCCCTCACCTTTTCAAACCTGGCTGCTTTTTCTATCAGGACACATGCTGTGAAATGTGTTTGTGTATTAGCAAATTAGAGCGAGATAGACTCATACATAGAGGCCTGGATAGAAGCATGGATAGGCTAACCCTTGTAATATGTTCGATTGTCGCGGGTGGTCTTAGTTTAATTTTGTAACATGAGATAAGACATGGTCCATGTCATTCAAATAGTTTTTTGTAACATGGAATGAATTTGTCACGCCCGGTCTTAGTTAAATTTTGTAACAAGGTGATGAGACATGCCCCCCCACATGTCATTCAAATTAGTTTAACGCCCTGTCACTCTAAAATAGGAGGTTTTTATGGCATGTCACTCCAAACAGGATAGTTTTATGGCATGTCAATCTAAAAACGATAGATTTATAGCCAACTTGTCTACCTAAAAACCACTTACCATCAATAAATGTGTTTTTCACACTACCTCGTGAAAAACCTGAAGGGTGTGTCGTAATAAAGGGTTTAAATAATGGAGGGTTTTCGTAAATTTAAAGCAGATACTTACGTTGTCTTACAAAGCAATACAATGGCTCTAAACAGTACCGAAACGCCTAAAAATGTTGCGACCGGCTCGTCTACTGATGCCTGGATGGAATCGGAAGATTTGACAAGGGCTCCGCGGCGTTTAGAACGTATGCACATAACCCGTTTTATACATGACGATGAAGAGCTTGTTATACGCGATTTTTCACTCGCCGGTAACCGCGTTGGGTGTTTCGAGTTCGACAAGACGAGACGCTGTGTATCATTGCACAGCACCGATTTGGGGATGGAGAGGTCCATCCTTGACCCCTGTCTGTTTCTGCCAGCGCAAGACTGGTCATTGTTTTACAACTACGTTTGGAGCGATCTAAACAAGTATCGTGAGGAACCTATGTTCGTCGGTGAATGGTGGAGCGTAATACCCGGTATATGTTGTCGGATGTTCGCCGACGGCTGTGGCAAGAACCCTGAAAATGCCCTGTATATATCATGCGGCTTTGATTCTGAGCCAAAGGCCCGAAGAATTGATTCTCCAGCTAAAGGGGTGCGTTACGAACTGCGGTTTATGTTTCAATGGAGAGATGTGTGTGTGCTTGATGACATTTTCGCGGATATTAACAACATGTTTAAATGGTGTAAGTTGCGGGACCGTTACAGCTCTGTGAGAGCGAACTTGTTTGATCCGGAAATGGATGTTGCAAATGACACCGCCCCCCTGCTATAACCTTTAAAAACAGACTGTTCAGACAAAACCCTCACCACAAAATCCAACATTCAACTATGTCCCAGGAGGAATCATCCGTATACCACAGTGCCGGACAAAATCCACCGGTGTGTGAGGCCGTCGCCGGGGTGGCCGAAGACACATTGCAGCAATCTACAAACACCTGGCTGGATAAATTCTGCGAAGAGCTGGGTTATCACAACCTTACATTCATCACTACAAGGGGTCAAGCCCTCTCGGACGCCTTCGTATGCGCTGGTGTTGATGGTGTGGACGGGTGTATCGGAGAGGTCGGATTTAAAATAATTAAAGCCATCGAAGCTGTTCTGATGTCCTGAAATTGCAGAGACTCTTGTGGATAAACATTGTGAGAAGGTAGTCAACGATGCGGTAGCTTGTTGGAAAGGGGTTACCGATAATCTCATTGTGTAGCTGTTGCGGAGGGATGGGGAACACATGCTGTGCGGGTTTTTTCAAAAATGTATTTAAGATGTGTTACAAACGTGAATTAACTAATCTTTTGTATTGTGTGATATATAACAATGTTGATATGTGTGATTTCTTACGAGTAGATAACTGAAAGAATGTACGAAATTGTTCGGACTCTTGGGTTAACATGACACAGGCTTGTGTCAATGGTGATGATTCAGCAACAGCGTTCATCAGAAAAGTATTAAAAGCATTGTGTGAAAACACTATTATATTTGATATTGAACATATCATAACGATGTTTACATACACAGTTGATGTTTGCACAAATCTGATATCCGTAAAAAAAGATAGTAATGATGTTTCTGAAATTGTTGAAATTGTGAGCGACTACATGCTTGATAAAGATATTGTTCGTTTTCTTGGCTATCTAGACAGCCTATGAAATGTGTTGTTTTTACTTTTTTTTATTGTTGTTGTACATTCTTAAATAAAAACCATTGTTTTAAAAAGGTATACTTTATATGTCTGTGTCTGTTGAAATGACAACATGTCAGATCTAATGAAAAAGGTTTATTACACACCGTCTAACCCGGGGTCTTTAGGTGGTAAAAACCGTTTAAAACGGGGTGTTTTAAATGACTCAGGCATTCGACTAACTGACAGACAAATTTCAGAGTGGCTTGCAGCAGAGGATGCCTATACATTACATAAAACGGCACCCCTAAAATACAAGAGAAACAGGGTATTTGTTTATGGTATGAATAAACAGTTTCAGGCAGATTTGGTTGATATGTCAGCATACTCCGAGGAAAACGACGGTATCAAATTTCTCTTAACACGTATAGATGTATTTAGTAAATACGCATGGACTCGCGTCTTGAAGAATAAGTCCGGATCTGAAGTCTCAAAAGCTTTTGTTTCTATACTTGCTGATAAACGCATCCCCCAAAAGTAACAGACAGATGCCGGGGGTGAGTTCTTTAACAAACAGTTTCAATCTGTTTCTAAAAAGTATAATATTCAACATTTTGCTACAGCATCGGATTTAAAAGCTAGCGTTGTTGAACATTTTAATAGAACTCTGAAAAGCAGAATGTGGCGGTACTTAACAGCCGCTAACACACGTCGATACGTAGATGTGTTACAAGATATCACGCTGGGTTATAACACCAGTTTTCATCGAAGTATTCTAATGAGACCCGTGGATGTTAACGAAAACAACGAAGACACAGTGTTTCAAAATCTTCACGGACCTAGGAATGCTCGATGTGTTAAACCATTGTTTAAATACAAAATCAGAGATATTGTAAGAATATCCAAAGTGAGGTCCATTCGCCAAGGGTTACGAGAAAAATTATACAGAAGAGTATTTCATGGTGAACAAGTGTGTACAACGAGACCCACCAGTTTACAAACTTTGTGATTATGACGGAGATATTATTGATGGTAGTTTTTACGAGCCACAAAAAATTACAAAAAATATCTGTGAGCAAAAACAATACGTTTAAAGTAGAAAAAAATCTTGGACAAGAAAAAGCAGGGTAAGAAGACCATTGTCTTGGTAAAATAGTATGGATGGCCGTCTAAATTTAACAGCTGGGTCCCCGAAAAAGAAGTGGTCGACGCACATTCGATTTAAAAAGGAGAATACATAGTTGTCTACGACATTCATTTAGAAAACAGCCATGGGTAGCGACGGCTTTTATGTCGTATTACCATGGAATGCATCGTTGGCGGTGTATCCTGACAACACTATTTCTATTTATAGGACGTGCCTAGCCAACCCATTACATGTGAAAGGTAAATGGGAAGTGGGGGTTGTTGAATTCGAATATCCTAGAACGTGGTATACGTTTAATACTGAAAATGCATTTTTTGAAATAAATGTCGGCCAACCCCCGCTCAGTGGTGGTCCTATGAAGAAGAAGAATAAACACGATGACGATTCATTGATGCGTAATAAAATGTCTCCGATACGTTACCGTATAAAAACAGGGTATTATGATGACATTGCTTCTCTGGCTAGAGAGATAAATGAGGCCCTTGCGCCGCATTCATCTTTCGGCTATGACAGTGTGAAAAACTGTGTGTTTCTGAATGCAAAACCTAACATATCTTTGACTTTTTACGGGAAACTAGCCAATATTTTAGGAGTGAAACCCGAGGCTCCATTAGGTGGCTCTTCATACGTACCAACGGATTTTAATATCGACAAAAACAGTGTAACGCACACTCAGCAACAGGCGGACAAACACGGGAATGCATACATATCTGCTGACTTTAATAACGACACGGATGTTGTGACGTATGCACCGCATCAATCAGATATACAAGGGGGCTTCTACACCTTGTATTTATACACAGACATTATCGATTACCAGTCAGTTGGTGATGCCTATGTACCTCTCTTAGGTACAGCTCATATAGCCGGAGAAAATAAGCATATGGTTTGTTTGCGATACGACAAAGTGCATTACGTTTCTTTAAACAAAACAACCATCACAGACATTGGTATTGAAGTTAAGGACGACCAAAATACACACGTAAAGTTTTCATACGGCAAAGTTAGCGTTAAGCTTCACTTTAGACCTGTGAAACATTTCATATAATAATGTCCTTATTCAACAATTATAATCATGATCCTGAACGCTACGTGGCTTACTATACGAACCAGGCAGGTGGCGCTCTACCAGGGTATGCCGGTGGGGCTGTTATGTACGGAGGAGGTGTTGGGGGTCTGTTTAGAGGCCTCTTTAGAATGGCTATTCCTCTGTTAAGGCGAGGTTTCAACATAGCGAAACCCCATCTTAAATCAGCTGCAAAAAACATACTTAGTGACGTTGTCAGTAACACAATGTCAAGCGCTTTTAACCATAACAAACACCCACAAGACGGTTCGGGTCTATTGGTAATGTCACGTAAACGTTTGCTACGACCCCCAGGTGACAAGAGGAGGGGTCATTCTCAAAAGAAAGCAAGACGGTCATCTAAGAAGGTCTCAGTTGTAAAACGAAAACGTAGGGTGTCGGTAAAGCGTAAAATAAGCTCAAAGAGAAATCCTACCACCATCTTCTAGATCATGGCATTGCTACACAGCATTTCAGAAGAGTGTGTTAAATCAGAATTGGATTTGTTCACGGTGCCTCTAACTCAAACGGCAATTGAAAGAAATGCCTATATTGAGATACCACCATTATCTGCAATATCAGACACAGCACCCCTGGAATTTTTTATAGCAGGGAATGGAGAAGATTATATCGATCTAAATAATACATTGTTGTTTTTGCGTCTCAAAATCACAAATCCGGACGGCACAGACATTGTAGATGGAGCACCTGTAGGTCTGATTAACTACGCAGGAGCCACCATTTTTTCACAGGTTGACGTATCACTTGGAGATAGACTTATCTCACAGAGTTCCAGCACATATCCATACCGATGTGTTATAGAGTGTCTTCTTAACTACGGAAAAGATGTTCTTCAAACAACGTTTTCCGCCGGTCTCTTTTACAAAGATACATATGGACTGTACAGATCCGGGGGGAGGAAATGCGGGTCTGACAAAGAGAGCTGCGTACACTAATGCCAGCAGTGTTGTAGAATTATTAGCACCAGTTCACAATGACATATTTTTTCAGGAAAAACTTATGCTTAATGGTGTGGACATCAAAATCCGTATGACTAGGTGTAAAGACGAGTTTTGTCTGATGAGGGATGACAATATAAATTATAAAATAAATATTCAGTCTGCGTCACTTTTTGTGAAAAAAGTTACCGTGTCACCAGCAGTACGACTGGGTCATGCTCACGCACTGCTCTCGGCAACAGCCAAATACCCTTTTGAGCGAGTAATATTAAAAAACCATTCGCTGCCCGCTGGTTCTCGCGTCGTGACCCAGGAAAATGTATTTCTAGGAACCCTCCCCAAGTCTTTGGTCATAGCCATGGTTGATAACGATGCATTCACGGGGGCCTATAATAAAAACCCCTTTGCTTTTAAAAATTACGATTTAGAATTCTTGGTCGTATATGTTGACGGTCAGCAACATCCGGCCAAACCGCTACAACCTGAATACGGGACCTGTTCTGCTATACGGGAGTACTATCAACTAGCTCTGTCTTCTGGAAGACATCTGAAAAACCAAGCATTGTCTATTGACCGCGAAGAATATTTGCACGGGTAGACATTATATTCATTTAATTTGACTCCTGATGAGGAGTGTTCTAGACATGTGTCCCTCATCAAATCTGGAAATATCAGACTAGAAGCACGGTTTCGACAACCGCTCCCCCGTACGATAAACCTTGTAATCTATGCTATTTATGATTCGATTCTTGAAATTTCAAATCGCAGACAGGTCTTGATCGATTAGTATTAAAATGAATACCGTACAGCTCACAGTCTTTATGGATAAAATATCATGCAACACACATTTTCTAGGTGTGCTGCCGTGTGATTATTTACCAGAAGAACGTCTAAGAACAGTACCATCTATGGTCATAATCAATACACACCCCTCAGGACTCCCCGGGGAACACTGGTTAGCCATATACATAACCAGGGAAGGGGTTGGGTGCTTTTTTGACAGTTTTGGAAATAAACCCGATCACCCCCGGTTTCCAACACAAATCAGTAATTTTCTATTTCTTAACTGCGACAGTGTGATATACTCAAACAAGCAAGTCCAGAATTATTCGTCAGACACGTGTGGGCAACATCGCATGTTCTTTCTCCGTCATATGTCCACTACTTATGATTATGAATACATGATGAGTTTGTACTCTGATGATTTAGATAAAAACGATACTATGGTGTCGTTTTTTGTGAAAAAACTAAAAACCTATAACCATTTTAACAAGAAAAATGTATTTAAATGTATTCAATGTGTTCAGACTGGCAAAATGTATAATTGTGTACTGGAATAAAACCATAATAAATAACAAATAGTGCAAGATTCTTGTTTTTGCGATGACTTATTTTTATTAACACACACACACACACAAAATATAACAGAATATTCTTGTTTATGTCAAAATAAAACGAAAAGATTAGAGATGCATCCATCGACAGCGTTTGTGACTAGGCGAAATGATAACATCGCCGTCAGAATGGTCGTTATCATGACGTGGGGTACTGGCTCTCGCATCTCTACCCCTCGGTGTTGTTGCATAACTATCAGGCGATGAACCTACTTTAAAATTATCGATTACACGCCGTATATGACGGTTGGGTACCGTAGATTGCGGTATATTTAGTGCTGCAAAAGTCTCCAGAAACTCTATCCATCCTAGAGGTCGGTTTTCATCTTTGACATTGAATGGGGCTATGACATTTTTAAATAAATCCAACATGTGTGATCCGGGTATGTTCCGGCCTTTAAATACAAACTCCCCAGAATCAGTCCATGAAGCGATGTCTTTAGCGTTAGTCATTTTATCTAAGATGTATCGAGTATTTTTCAAGCTCCTATGCGGTATATTCTTTAATACATCATTCACCACGTTGTCGTATAACCTAGTGTTTTCAGCATTCGGTACATGATTAGATGTTTCTTTATCAGACAGAGGCATGTTTAACGTAAACATAGATGTCTCACGGTCAGCTTGCTTAGCAAATGTTAGATATCTCTGTAAAATATTTGTGTACCGTTTAGCTTTTTCATGAGATGCCATTTCAGAGTTGTGTAGGATGTCCCTTATAGCAGAGTCCAAATCATTCTCCACCGACTGTTGAATAGACTCACGCGGTATACCAGATTTTAGTTTATCGAGTTGATGTTGTGGGACTAAAAACATCTTCTCGGCAAACTCCATTTATCTAGAAGTAACCAAACTAGTAATAAAGGGGATTGCTATGCTTAAGAGGGGCAAAAGGAAACCACCCTGCTGGTTTATCATCCGTCTCTTTCTTTTAATATCAATCTTCTTGTTTGTCACAAATTTAAGCACTGTTTTCCGGCGTTTTAGCTTCTGGTATCGCTGCGATGTGAGCGGTATGTTACCGTGAAGTACATTAAGGGCGAGCTCACACAGCGTTACAATAAGTTCATCGGATGTAGACTGTAAAATAACCCGTCTCTGGCTGGGTGTGGCTTTTAAAAGCATCTTTAACACGGGGAGGTTTCTATAAAGTTTAGCAGACATTTTAAATCGTCTCAATGTTTTCTTTTCTGTAGATACACTACCGGATTTGTAGAGAGTAAGTCTGTTCTGAGACGATATTGTTCAGGTGTTTTTGCTTTATAATCAATCATGAGATATCCGTAAGGTTTACCGGTTGCGTCCTGATAAGATTCCATAAAATATTTTGCACGGCCTGGATACATCTGTCTGGCTAGAACCATTACCTGTGTGGCGTCTCTGGGGTTTTTAAACAATATCAAATAGTTTGTGTTCAAGCTGATGGTCCTGCTGGATTTACCCTGACAAAATAAGTTCTGTACAATGTTAATAGCACTAAGATTTCGGTGGTGTACATACTGTGTAAACACCTTTTTCACTTCATTGTTAACACTGGCTTCTTTCATTAAATCATCAATAATAAGCAGATTTGTTTTATTGACAGGAAACAAATGATCATCATTGAGAGTCTGTGGTATACCTTCAACAAATTTAATTTTATACAGTTTCAATAAATCATCATACAATGGTTGCCAACAATCATAAATATATACAATATTCTCCACATTTTTAGAAATCAATGTAGCAGCATTTTGCAACAACGTTTTTACAAAAAAGGATTTCCCAGAGTTTGATGGTCCACTTATCACACATGAAAATGGATGTTGTAACCTGAAATCAAATGCCTCGGTGTCTAGCACACCTCGATGACCAAAAACGTTGTCAGTAGCCATATGGTAGTGTAGTGTAATCCCCAAGCAGAACTCTTTTATTGTAATTCACTCGAAAACGTTTGACTAGTGATTTGTTATGGAGTGTAAACCGCTTTTTATCCATCACAATACCGTCCATACGGGCCAGTATGTGACGACTATCACCATCCCCCACAACATAGTGATTGACAAGTCCTATCAGAGTGTCCAATCTGATAGCCTCAGAGTTTACTGCATTAAGCGTTATACCTTTGGCTTTCATACAAACTTTCCCTGTGTTGGTGCGATAACCATATGTCTTCGGGCCTCCTGAAGCATACTCGGTTATGAAGCCCCCTGACCCGATTTCATCGGTGAGATTACCTAGGTAAGGTCCCAATGGTGGCTCCCAATCACCGTCTTTGGATGTGAAAATGACACTGTCTGTGTCACAGTACAACAATCTATCGGACAACCTATCCATTAGACCATACAGCTCTAAACGAGCATGCGCTGTTGTAAATGCTCCTAAGAAAATGTTTATATCACGGGTCTGGCCACCTTTACCATCAGCATAACACCATTGAATTATCGCTACAGTGTCTGAAACAAATGAGAAATGTTTGATGTCATAGCCATTGCCAAAAATATGCTGAGCAAACTCCTCAGGGTCTGAAAGTAACTCTGTAGTGGGTAGGTTTTCCCTCATTGAAAACCTGCCCCACAAACTATTAAGCAATAGCTTGTTGATTGAGCGACGTGCCGGGTTGTGACTTATCTTAGCAGGGTTCAGTTGAATCCCTTCTTTTTCAAAATAGTCGTCGATGTATGATTGTTTGTCGGTGTCTGTTGCCGCATGTTCTGGATAACCGCTGGCTTCCTGTTTGTACTGCAAAAATGTTTTAACATATTCGCAAAACAAGGTATCCGATCGCTGTGGAAAATGCCACACCTCATCTATGTTCGTCACAAAATATCCCTTCTCTCCGGTTTTAACAATTCAATACTAACCCATGTACCGGAGATGGATATTTCATCATCGGTGTGTCGGCAGGGGGTTGTTTGGTTTTGTTGTTCGGTGCAGGTGCGACGGAGGGGGAATATTAACTTGCCACCAAATCTCATGGGAAGCACTGGGTGTAGTAGTTTACACGGTGGTAAAACACAGCATTTCACAAGTCCGTAATAATTTTCTAGAGGTTCAAAATCCTTGAAAATGATTTGTGGGTGACCTACAGATACTCCTTTCTGGCTTGGCAGAACGGATACAGACTTGTGAAATCGACATATCTTATTTTCTCACCTTCTGCGACCTTATGGTACAATTTGAACGCGTTAGTACGCCCCCCAAATAAAGCATCGCGTGGTCTCAATCTTTCAGGCAGGGGCGTTTCCTCCGAGGAGGCAAGGGAGGCGGTGCCTCCCCTCCCCCTCGAAAATAATCGAATGAGAATATTATTAACAGTTCAGAAATAAAATAGGACAGCTGATAGAATGTATTAAGCGAAATATGAGATCAATCAGCGTATAAAACAGTGTGAAACAGCGCCCCCGCTCGAAAGAAATCCAAAGGGAGGCAGCGTTTCTCTTGCCTCCTCTAAGCTCATTGACTTTAAATATACCCGCTAAAGCGTGCCGTGAGTTTGAGTGGGGGTAATTGAAAAGAATGGAGAAAAGTCACGTGAGAGGAGGCAATGCCTCCAACGGGCTATGATTGGATTAACTCATCAGCGAGATCCCGCCTTCCTGCTCGTCTTCGTCATTCATTTTAAACTGCGGGCGCTAAATTAGATTGAACGTTAATTAAATAGTTTTATTAGTTGTATTAATCGGAGTTTAGGATTCGTGTCGGATATGGCGGAGGCAGAGGAGTTATCGATTGTTGACAGAATATTACGTGGTTCAGATTTGTTCAAAAACGTTTGCTTGTGATCAGGCTTGCTAAGAGCAAGTTTAAAGTAAGTCACATCTATTTGATTTGATCTCTTAAATGCTTTGAATATTTCTGGGACTGCTAATAATTAAATTGATGGTATTGGTAATGATCAGGGCCAGACGGAATGCGCGTCCGCGGACCGCGGGTACCCGTGGATATTTCCGCGGAAGAGTAGGCTAAGCATCAAGTTCTCTGCTGTTTAGTGTTTCAATCTGATGATTTTATGGCGTGATCGATTCCAAAGACACCCACAGTCTACTTCTCAAGCGAATCTAATAGATCGTAATCGTTTCTAAAATAGGCTACAGAACAAGCGAATTTTACCTCACGCAAAGCAAAAGTAAAAACCACTAATGAAGCAGCCTGTCTATATAAATGTCTACACGATATGGTTGTCGTGTTCGTATTGCATCACATGTTTTTGTTGATAAAAGCAAGCTTAGCCTACACATGAAACTTGGGTTTAAGAAGCGCTGCGTAATCAGACGCAGCAAACTCACACACAATAATGCAATGAGCGAACAAGTTTGTTAAAGCGCTTATGTTTTTTTCTACATAAATTCCTTTCTTCTTCATCTCATGTGCTGAGACAGTAACACTGAAAGATCCATTAAAGTAGTCAAAAAACACGACTGAGAAAAGGGGGTCAGCTGTGGCCTAATGGTTGAGCGTTGGGCTTGTGGTCAGAAGGTTTGCCGGTTCTAATCTCAGTGTCAGCAGGTCATGACTGAAGTGCCCTTGAGCAAGACACCTTACCCCTGATTGCTCTGCAGGAATATGCCACTGTATAAAACTACTTGTAAGTCGCTTTGGATAAAAGCGTCTGCCAAATGAATAAATGTAAATGTAAATAAACAAGTAGGTCTATATTCAATAATGGTGTTTATAAAACATGTTGATAACATTTTTATTTAGGTTTAATTGCAATTTTGCGCAGAATTAACAAAAAAAGTCTGCAGATTCCGTCTGGCCCTGGTAATGATGTAATTCTTATATAGGAAATATAGTACCAGAGGAAGATGAAGGTGGTGTTGATGTACCTTTTCCCAAAGCAGGGAAAATATAAAACTACAAAAATCAGAAGTACATACTGTAATGAACTTGTAGTAATTAAAGGGAATTTTTCACACATAAACACTGAAATGACTGACAAACGCACTTGTTAATAGTACAGAGATGAACAAAAATTACATGGGTAGAAATCTGCCTCCTCATTTTTTAAGTCCACCACACACCACTGCTTTCAGGGTGTTTATATGTGGACATAAAAACAATTACAGCAGGATCGGATTGTTTAGCTGTTTTCCACTCACATTCCCACATCACCTCCACCTTCAGACCATAAAATTGTTTCAACACTACAAGTTTGTCATCAACCTGTCTTCTGAGATCACCATAGGATAGTTTTGAGAGGGGGTTAACATGTTCATGTCTGAAACATTTTAAACATCCATGGTGGAAACATCCAAAAAACTCAAAAACTGTCTTTACATCTGAATTCTCAAAATAACCATCAACAAAATATTTACCAATTGACACCTCACCGTAGTTTAAAGCATGTCGAATGTCTATGCCCCGTGTTTTTTTTACATATTCCAGCCATTCGATGGAGACATCTGAGTAGGCCTTGTTCTGACTGGTGTATGCATTGTTGTGGGTAAGAGCTTGAGTGTCTTTTGGGAGGTAATGTGTTTTGTACACAGCCATACAGCATGATGCTAATGTGGTGCACATAAACGGGTCAATCCCGGTACATTGCATGAATTCATCGCGGTATTTCATACATGCCTCCCTCAGCAAAACAACGTCATTCTTGCCATACATGGCTAGTTCTTTTTTAAAATCAAACACCTTATCGGTGACTGTTGTGTACCATGCATCGAACTGACCTCTGTCTTTATCACTCATGGTCTCGTACCCATAGAAATGCTTGTCTGGATAAGGGCCTGCATAATCTTCGTTTTCTACCCTGTTGAAATGGTGTGGGAAGTATCCCTTATCCTCACAGGACAGGTTTAACGCGGCCGCTGTATTGGCCAAACGCATGGGTATGAATGAGTAGCTATCAATAAAACGTTTCTTAAAGCCGCTGTCATACATTAAAATTAAACGACACCCCTGCATTGTGATTTTAAGTGTGAGCCCTACTTTTGTGAAATGTTCCAAAAGTATGAAGTTGTCAAACCCTGATGCATTATGCGCAATCCATGTGTAATTTTTATAACGCGGTTGTCTGAAACGTCTGAGGAGTCTGTCGACACAATCTGTACCCTCTGCTGTGAATTCCTCACCAGAAAAAGTGATAGCACACACAAAATTCGGAACATGTTTACCTTCTTGGTAGCGTGTTTCAAAATCATAAAATATGTATTTCACACCAGGTTCCTTAGGGGTTATCGGTTGTATGAAACACTGATGGGCTCCATCAGCAACCAACACATCACCGCAATGGACGCAACAACTTGCTGGGCATTTGTGGGGTTTAGGATCTGTGCCGCTAATGTGATAACGTCTATTGCATTTTGGACAATGTTTGGTCACAACACACTGCGAAAACTGTTGACCTAGCGGTGGTCTCTTATGCATGTCATAACAATAGTCCGATCTGCAGTAACAAAGACAGTCACCACATTGTCTTTTTTTCACAGTTTGTCTGAAACATTCAGACCCATTACAGATATCACACACATATTTACAGCTGTGATCTCTACGGCATGTGTAACCCCTGTAACAAAATTCACAAACGTAAGGCGTACCTATGAAAGCTTTTAAGTTCTTAATCATAAAATAATGACCATCGTGCAGGTACAAAAACATTGTTCTGTTATGTGTTGCATCTATTGTGTTGTACTTTTCCAACACACCAGTGTCTGACCTGTGGAAGACCACTATTTTAACATAAGACTGACGTTCAAACTTTGCTATGTCATTAAAGCCTATCATATCCTGATCCGTGTGACCAGCAGCATTCTGCAATGCTGAAGCTAATGGTATTAACTCTGTGTGTTGTTTTTGGGGGTTCAGAAAATGTGCCAGACAAATAGCAAAACACAGATTGTTTGAGATATTAACGGGGCAGAAAAGATTAATTCTGTTTCTCGCAATAACCTCGTTATGAGCTGTGTCACAGAGTTTTCTATACGCACCACCTTGTCTACACATGGCTATAGACACTTTCAATTCCAATCTATCGTCAACGCACACGTCTGCGTTGCTCTGCATTATCTTTTCGATCTGGTATTCAAAAAGCTCTACACTATAGTTGTTGCTAGGTGACAATAGTGTATTAACATCAGCTGTCAGACTAGCACCTCGTAACGTGATATTAATCAAACCGCCATCACCAGCCAGCTGTCGCGAAAATTGAACTATTTCAGTCAACGCCTCATGTAAAAGACAAACATAGTCTGCCATATCGTTGGATGTTATCGAACGCAGATTCAATACTCTATGTATTTCCAAGCTGTTAAACCTCCTTCTAGGGACCACAGTATAATCACCAACACTACCGCCCTCTCTTACTAGTCGCTGAGCTTCGCTAGGATTTAAACAAACAGAGGGTATGGCTGTTTCGTTTGTCTCAACATTTCTTACATCTCTTACAACCGGTTCATCATCAACAACTATATCATCGTCATCAACAATATCAGCACCTACAGTATTTGCACCAACAATATCAGCATCAACAATGTCTAATCCGTAACCAACTTGATGTTGATTTAAAACAGGTGCATCTAGAGCCACAATTGGTTCTGGCTGTACATCTGACATTGAACGAACGGTACTAATTAAAGCTAAAAGAGACTCGGTTGTAGTTGTCGGTCTATGCATCGACCTGACTGTGTAAATTAATCTCTGTAACGTGTCTGAAACACTTTGTGGGGGGTGTGAATCACCGTCACTGTGGTATCTAAACATTTTTGCCGCTGACTCACTTTCTGAATCAATCGACCCCTGACAACGTTTTGCGGCCATTTCACAATATTTTATTTAAAACTTTTTAAAAACACTGTTGAAATCCCTCATATACACACTTTTTAAAAACAATAACAATAAAAACAAAACAATAAAACATTAAACATGTGCAAAGTGATTTATATACACGGTGTTTACACAGTGTTATCTGCGTCTGCCCATGTTAATGATCTCCATAAATAATACAACACTTTGCGCTTGACCGTCCTGAATGTCTTTTAGAGCCTTACGAATCAACCGTTGTCTCGCTAGACCTTCTCTCAGCGATACTGATGTTGCGGTGATGACACTCCTTAACTTTTCAAAGTCCCTTCTGTCTCTCCGTCTTTCATCACGCAAACGACGCCGATCATCTCTCGCAATCCTCAATTCGGAGCTAATCAGATCCAAACGACGTAAAATCGCCGCTGCCTCAAAGACAGGTGCCGGGGGCTAACGGACTTTTGAAACTTCAGCCCTGCATGTTCAAAAATTTGAAGAAAGTCAAAGAGATCGTTGTTCCCAATAAGTTTAAGTAGAATTTATTATCAGATGTAAAAGCTTCTTCCCAGCTGGGGGTTGTCTCTCAACATATATATGAGCGAACAACTGAAACACACACTTCCGGGTTACAGATATTTATAATATGTGTGACGTCGATTCTCTCTTCAGACTCCTCCCCTTCATTGGATGGGCGTTCAATCCTCCGGAACCAATCACCTCGGGACATGTTAATCTGACTCCATTCTCCCCCAACCATTGGTCCCTGCAAAACATTTTGAAAATAGCCGGTCCTGCCGAAAGATGCGATTGACGCACACACACACACTCACACACTTGTTATCTGAGACCCTGCTTCTGCATTCCTCAGAGCTGTGTTACACCCTTCTGCCAACTAGTTTTCAAGACAAAGAACCCAGCACAGCATGGACATACTCATATCATTATATTTAACAGTAAAACAACAGTAAACATAAACATAGAACATCGTAACCCCAATAATCCCTCTCTTGACCTCGAAAGAGGTCAAAATTCTTGGTCCTCCGTGTCGTCAGTATAGCTAGATAACAATGGCATATTAAATGGTTTGGGGCTTTCCGGTCTCTCAATAGCTGAAACTATTAAGCGATTACACAGTGATCTAAGGCAAGGAATGCAACAACAACCACACGTAATCAAAATTGCTACAAATACCCCTATGGACATCACAATAGACATTACTATTGCTTTCCATCTTCCCAATGTTTTGTCTAGCCAATCTCCAATAGGATTATTTACTCCTGAATGTTCCTTCATTTCGATAGACAAAGTTTTCAAACCTTCCAACGCCCTCATCACTGATCCATCTGGGGCAGTATTATTGGGAATGTACGTACAACAAAGATCACCAAACATTACACATACTCCTCCCTTCTCTGCCAACAGCATGTCCAGAGCCATACGGTTCTGTATAGCCATAAGTGAAGTTGGTGCTAGCTGTTCTGCTAAACCATCTACTGCATCCCTTGTCATATTCGCTAACCTCATCACATTATAATGCACATAATTAATCCTATCTACATTCTTGTTTGGGGTGACTGGAAAAAGAGCAGCTATTATTGGTATATTCTCAAAACCTGCTGCCACTTGGTTCGCTAGCTTATATTCATCTGGCACACCTCGTGGTATCCCTATCGCATCAATATATGTCGGACTATTTAATGATAAATCTACACTTGAACCTATTGCTCTCTGTTTAATGATGTGTCTCCTACGTCTTCTTGTCAATGTTGCTGAATTTATGGTTTCCGTTCTGACTGCTCTGTCACCTATCAGAGTTATTGGGGCTCCCAGTCTTACCAAAGCACACACTCCCTTGCCTTCTCAGGTATCCTAGTGAACAATCTTCGATCTCCACAGTAATAATACAAACCTGCCCTAGCCCACGTACCTATTTTAGTCCCATTATCTACTATGATCTGATCACACCACTCCTTATTTATCTCCCCCAGGTTGCTGGTTGGTGATAGACGTTTAATATCAAAACAGGTATAATTTGCTTTCTTTGGTGTAAATGGACCTGCCCGTGAAAGGTTGGTTATTGGTGGGAATATTGCTGCCAATGTGGTACAATTTTTTGGACTGGCCATCCGTGTCAACGCCAGCATACACTCATAGCCCCACGTATCATTTTGGGACAACGGGGCTGGTTCAATATATAAATGGGGTCTTGCATTAGCACATCCTACACAATCATCTAACCTCTGTTCTCTGGCTGTGGTAATTATCCATTCCAGCCACAAATTATTTTCCCCATATCCTGTGGCTCTCTCTATCATATCTTCTGGTTTTAACATGGTGTAATCTATTTCTACCACTCCATTCTTTTGTCCTACTGATAATGGCTCAGCTATTGTCTCATTTCTTTCCTCCTCAGGTGAACTGTCTACAACAAATTTTATTACTGCTTTTTTATCTGTTCCTGGGCTGTGCACCCCCTTTATAAGGAAAAACTCCCCTGTATAATTGGCTGATCCCATTCTGGTGGATATTGAAAGGGTGAGTGGATTTTGGCTTGCACTATAATCTCTTTGTATTTTGAAATCAAATTTTGCTGTGGTACGGGTCCAAAGGCTTGGTTCTTTCGGGGTCCAACCACCGGTATATGCTATTACCTTATTCCACGATGGACACCATTCACCCCTATGGGTTTGCCTAGACTGGTACGCCTTACAAACACTGTCCATATTCCCGTCCTTACATACATATACCTCGTACCCCCTCCATGAGCTATTTTTTCCCCCACAATTTATGACAGCGCATAGGTCGAAAGTAAATGATGTAGTCTTACCCCAAACATAGTTAATTACGAGTTGTTCACACGGTAACCTCTTATCGGCTATGGCTTTTTTGTGTCTCGATTTTGATATGGTGTTGTTGCTTTCCTGACCCTTAGTTAGGCAAAAAATTATTCCTACTATAACTCCTGAAATTATTAATAGGATCCGCGACAGTTTACAGTTTTCCCACAGCTTCATCTTGTTGCCCTCTCTTGGACTTTAAAGGAACAATAAACACACTCTTGGAAATTAAAATGGTTAAACACACAGTATACTTAATGGGAATGTGCAATTAAGGAAAAATATATGGTTAAAATCCCACAAAATAGAAATGTAAGGAATAAATGGTTATACGTTAATGAATATGAAAATATAAAAATCACAATAGCAATATAAAAGTATGAAAAATAGTAAATATAAAAAATATGAAAAATATGAAAAATAATAAATATGGAAAATCACAATTATAACAATATATATATTGATTATAAAGAATAAATACTAATACGTATTTCCACCTCCGTTATTATTCACTCAAAGTTTGTTGCACTACTTTTGGAAAATGATTCTACCGTCCTTCTCTTTGGTCACAGCACATTCACCTGGGACACCTGTCTTGTGAACGATTTGCAATTGTTATTGTACTGGTGGTGTTGTGATTTCACCTGTGGCTTCTTCAGCCTCTGGTTCTCCACCCACACTTTCCCCCTCTTGGACCTGACGACACAGGTCCACCCGTGTCTCTGCAAGATCCCTTGAGGGGGGGTCACAAGCTACACATGAGGTTAAATCAAACTAAGTGTCACCCTTGCCCTGCAATTGAACACAGTGTGATGTCCTCGCTGTCACCCTATAGGGTTTCGACCACCTTGGCTCATTCCACTTTCTCCTGAACGTCCTCAGCCTCACCCACTGTACCGTCGTTGGAGGGGGGTCTGCTGCTGGAGATGGATTGACCTGGCATGAAAAAGTCTTAATGAGAGCAGTCAGTTTATCAAAATAGACAGTGTGAGATAATGGTGTCACAATGGCATCCGACAGTGCATTCCGTGGCCCTGGAAACTGGCGACCTGTAAACAATTCAAAAGGGGTGAATCCTGTGATTCGGTTAACAGATGATCTTACTGACATTAAGGCCAATGGCAAAGCTGACAACCAATTTAATTTTGTCTGTGCACAGATTTTAGCCAATTTGAGTTTTAGTGTGAGATTCATTTGTTCAACCTTACCTTGGCTGGCAGGATGCCAGACAGCACCAAATGCATGTTTTAGGCCTAGGGCCTTTTCGACGATTCGCAAATGTTCATTTTTAAAGTGACTGCCATTATCTGATCGTAAACGGCGAGGGAAACCATAACGAGGAATATAATGATTTATTAAACATTTTATCACCGCCGTACTGTCGACAGGATAAGCTTCAGGCCATCCAGTGAAATAGTCTACGATTACCAGAACATAACGCTTACCCTGTACCCTCGTGATCATGTCTGTGAAATCAATCACGATTTCGTCCCCTGGACCATCGGTCAAAGGAAACGAACCCCTTGTTGGTTTAATCGTGGGTTTAACGTTATATCCCTGACAAACTTCACACGTGCTCACATGTGCTGAGACCATAGCTTTTACAAAAGGATGCCACCAATATTCAAGCGCTCTCATCATCTGTTTGTCCCCGACATGGCTCACTCCATGAACCTCTACCATGATGGAATAACACAGACTCGCTGGGAGCGCCGGACGTCCGTCCGGAGCTTGCCACAGTCCGTCAGAGGCACGAACAGCTCCATGTTGTGCCCACACAGAGACTTCTTCAGGGGTACAGCGCTGATGCTCTTTACAAAGGTATTCCCTTGTGAATCTCGGCAATAGATCGTTAGATGTTCTTTCTGATGTGCACATTATCTGCGAGGACACATAAACAGCAGCAGCTTTTGCCGCCAAGTCTGCTGCGTCATTGCCTCTGCTCAAAGAGCTATCCACCTTAGAGTGACCAGCGCATTTAATCACTGCCACCTCTGAGGGGATCATCAGAGCCTCTAAAAGGTCTCTGGCTTCACATGCATGTGTTATTGGTCGACCTGACGAAGTGATAAAGCCACAACGTTTCCACAACGGCATTTCTACGTGTACAGCTGTAACAACATAAGCAGAGTCAGTATAGATGTTTACACGGTGTCCACCAGTATGTCGCAAGGCTTTGATCACTGCTATCATTTCTGCCCTCTGTGCTGACTGCTTCCCATCTAACCTTGCTGCATCCCTCGTAATCATCTCATGTCCTACCTGCTCTACCACTGCATAAGCCGCTTTCAAACTTCCGTCCTCCGCCCTGAAACAGCACCCGTCAGTGAACAAAGTCATGACTGGCTCAGGGCCAGTCAATGGTTTTGCAAACAAACCTGGTCTGACCACTGATGCCCTCTCTGTGATCGGTGCACAGTCGTGTGGTTCTCCCTCCTCCACCAAATCTGCCATGTTAATGCCCTCATGTGTGTATATGATATGGTCGGCGAGCAAAATTGCTGCAATGCGTCGCTGTAGTAAAGGGGAAAATGTGAATGATTCAGAATTAACAAAAGATGCGATTGAATGCGTGGTTAAAACAATTAGGTGGTGGCCTATAACAATGTGAGACGTTTTCTTCACTATCTTTGCCAGTCCTGCGACAAACCTGCTGCATGGTGGCTGTCTTTGTTCTACACTGTCCAACAACATGCTAACATACATCAACACTTTTCTGCCCCCTGGTCTTTTTGATAAAGTACCCCATGTGCATTTGACCCTGTCTCAGAGACGTCTAAGTGAAATGGTGATCTGTAATCGGCACTGCTGAGATTAGCTGCATGTGCCATCTGTTGCTTTTCCTTGCTTACCTTGAAGCCACTTTTGTGTAATTGTCTTAACACAGCTTCGCTCCCCTCCAGGCATCCTTGCTCTGTTTTGGCTGCCAAAAGGAGGTCATCAACATACATGATCAACACACAGTCTCCAGGCAAACTACAGTCCTGTAATTGTTGTTTTAATGCATGGTTAAAAATTCCTGGTGATAAAACAAACCCCTGGGGTAATCTGTTGTAAGAATATTGACAACCTTTGTATGTAAAAGCCACACACGCCTTGCATTCCTCTGCTAAAGGGATACAGAAAAATGCGTTAGCCAAATCAATACATGTAAACCAATTGTGCTCAGGTGTTATCACAGAGAGTGCAGTATACGGATTAGGCACTGTTAACGATGGTGTAGCCACAACAGCATTGATTGCTCTCAAATCATGTACCAACCTGTACTTATTCGTGCCTGGTTTCGGCACCGGAAAAATAGGTGTGTTCCACCTAGACTTGTATGGTGTAATAACACCCCTCTCTAGGAGACCTTTTACTGTTGCGGCCACACCCTCGTCCGCCTCAGGTTTGTTGCGGTATTGTGGAATCCAGATGGGGTCAGGTGTGCTTAACTGAAAGTAAACTGGAGACATGTTACAAAAACCTACATCTGTTGGGCCCTGAGACCAAAGATCCTCAGGTAAATTTTTTATGATATCTGGTGCTCCCACACTATCTGACAGCTCCCTGCCATGGAATCTAGAAACCTGCACAAGCTCTAGAGCTCCAGTGTCTCGTGTGGCACCTTCTATCCAATAGGCTTTGTGTTTAGGTGAATATTTAACCTCTGTCTTCTCCGTGGGCTCCCAATCCTGGGTGGCCAACAGTGCTTTTGTAATCTTACCTAGCTCCCTGGCTTCATGGCTTGGGTGTAAGGCTAACGATATGTGAGGTGCTGCTGTGTCTGCCATCTCATACCACTTCAACTGCTCTTCTGTCAGCTTTACTGGAGCCATCACTCCTTCTTTACTCACAAAAATTCCAGCTCCCTCCAACACCCATCTGTCCCCCTCCACTTCCTGAAACATTTCTTCATAAATGGTTATGTCATTCCTGTCATAAAACAATGTACAATGCAATGGGTCTATGGGGGGTAAATAGATATCTAAATTTGAAATCCATGAACGGTATTTGTTATACAGTTCCATTGCTGTGCCCCACTGTGTGTCATCTAATTTTACCCAGTAAAGATCAGCTGCCTCCTCCTCCCCACACGAGGTCAGCATCCACTGGCTGTCTGTTGTATTACCTGATAGGGAACAGTTAATGGTTGTACCATCTGGAAATGTAACTATAACCCCTTCTGCTGAGCACAGAATGCTAGCCCCTAATTTTATTAATAAATAAATCTCTACCCAAAAGAGGAATGGGAGCATTGCTGGAGAAAAGGAACGAGTGTGATAAGCATTGATTTGCCACTTCTACTTTAAATGGTTGTGTCATTTTCCAGCTTTCACTTCCCCCAGAGAACCCGATGACTGTCACAGTTTTGTCACTCAGATCAGATTGTTTTATGCCGCCTGTGACAGTCGAATAGGTGGCTCCGGTGTCCACCAGAGCTTTTAATGGTTTGTTGTTTACCATTAACGAAATGAGAGGTTCAGCCCCAGCCCTCATTTCGGTTCTCTGGGGGTCCCTTCAATAAACGCTCGCGCCACCCTCGGGGCCAGATGGCGGGAACATCGGCACCTGTAGGCTGGAGGGTGGTGGAGGGTATTGCCCCGGGTTGTATGGGGTTTGTGGTACCCTGCCGCGACCACTGGCACCACCTCTTCGAGGACCCCATCCCTCCGCAGGTGGTCCGTTATACTGACCTGAAAGCTGTGGACACTCTCTCATCCAGTGGCCTGCCTCACCACACACATAACAATTTCCCCCGCCCTGCTGCCTCCCTCCATAAGACCCCCTCCCTCTATTACTACCCCTCCAATTGCTCCTTTGTCTATTTCCCCTCCCGTCTGCTGTATGGGCTTCTGTATCATAGGGTGGGCCGTTATATTGGTAAGGGGGTGGCTGATAGGGTTGTTGTGGCATCTGCTTACTCTTTTTTGTCCCTCCCTCATTCTTTGCTTGTTCTAACTGTAGTTTTAGCAACTCTACTGTTCTTCCTCTTTTCCTGTTTTCTCAACAGCCCTATCTGTGTGGTGGACTAAATGCCTTTCCCATATTTCGTTACTAGCAATTGGAATGTCAGGGTTATTTTCCATTATTTGTTTAACACCACTAGGGGCACCTGCCATGACTGCTGCTCTGAATATGTCTCGTGTAATTGGGCTGGTTAAACTATTTTCTTCCACCATCTGTTCCCACTCAGCAGCGCACCTGAAATAATATGCTGCACCTGTCTCACCTGGTTTTATGCGAAACTTTATGTTTTGGTATACGGTGGGTGGCATTGGGTACAATCGACCGAGTGCCCTGCCCACCATTGTGATTACCTTTGAAAAATCAAGATCATTTGGATATTGTAATGTTTGGGCTTCGAGTTCAAAACTCCCCATCTGAGAGGCTGTCAAAATCTGACCCAACAGACACCTTATGTCACCCAAAGCCAAAGCGGTACCATGACTCAAGGCCGTTAATTTACTCAACCACTTAGAGCCCCCTGATGTAATTGGAGGAAGTTTACTGGAAATAGCAGTCATGTCACTGTGTGACCAGGGCTGGTACTGCACCCCAGTGCTCTTTACTAACAATGGGGCTTGTACGCCTGGATATAGCTGATTAGTATGGTGACTCATTGCCTGCTCTCTCTGCTCTGGTTCGTTAGGGGGGCAATGATCAGTTGAAAAGTTAGACAACTCCTGCTCTTTTTCCCTTCCCCTAGTACGTTTTGCTATTGGCTCCTCATCCATTACCATCGTTCCCTTAATACATACTGTATGCATCGTGCCCTGGGCCTGACCTGTTGTTTCTACAGGGCAAGATGCTCTACAACTTCCCCTTTCATCTTCACTTCCTGCTCCGTTTTCACTACCATCACTTCCCTCTGGAAGTTCCATATTTTCTGCCATGTGGCGCATTGTCTCATTCACCTGAGCTCGTGCCGCATGTACCTGTTCTGTCACTACCTTGCCCAGGTGTTGTACCTCCTGTCGAAGCTCTTCTAATTCTTTAAAATTACAGTCTAAAACTCCCTCTCGTACCTCAAGCATAACCTGTTGTTTGCTGTGAGTCGTGTTTGGTGAAATGTTGGGTGGGGGCTGAGCAAGGGGCGGATACAATGGGCGGTACTGTTCAGGGGGCGGTGCTAGTGACTCAGTCTCCCTGTTTCCATCCTTCACTTCCAGTCTAACATCATCCTCTGTAGCCTTCACTTCCTTTCTATCATGTCTACTGGGTGATAAAGCTGTTGCCACGAGGGCAATGCGAGACCATTTTCTTAACTGTTTTTCTGAGTCACACCCTTTACTCTTATATCTACTTGCATTATACCATTTAATCGTTTTTTCATCACCTTTATGTCTGACTAACCTACAATGAGCCTTTGTCTCTATATTTCTTATTTTCGAGGTCAGGGGCACCTTAAGTTTCTCTGCCTCTTTCGTCCATGCATAATTATCACACAATTGTATCCAACATCCCTCGACCTCTCTTTGTCTCTCTTTCCTGTCTTTTGGTTCAGCCTGTGCTATCATCATCTCAGCGATATTCTGCCATTGCGCTAATACGGTCGGACATTCGTATTCATCACACTCCTTTTGAAACTCTGCCATTCTATTATATTTATTTACTTATATATATATATATATATATATATATGTATTCAATATAACTTTCCTACTAGTTTCTTTACGATCGTCTCCTCACCCCAACTTAGATTATACACATACACACAGCCTACACACACCACTTGCAAATTTTCCGCTTACTCATGCATTCAACTAAACACCACGTCTAAATACTTTCATCCCCAATAGCCATTCATACAAATAAAATCAAACTAGTAAATAATTTACGGATCTCTTGTCCGAAGGACTTTAACCTTAAAACAGACTCTAACTGTTTTAAATTTATGGCTTTTTCTCGCCAAAGGACTTTAACCTAACAGAATTTGTGATACGCCGATCACGGGATTTCTTTCCCAAGAGAATTTGTGATACGCCGATCACGGGACTCAAACCCAGTTTTATGGTTTATCTCTTAAACCAAAGGACCCTGTTTTAAGAAGCTTTTAAATCTGATTTTCCTTATTTCACTATTTCAATTTTACTCTTTTATTCATCGAGATGTTCATCAAATTTAACACAGAAATTTAATATATCCAATAGCAGAATTCGGAATAACAGGTTTCTGCGCTTACCTCAGTTATTTAGCCGGCTTTTGTGTTAAATCTGAATCCGTCTCGATATTTTTTCCCTCTCCCACAGGGTCCGCCGGAATGTGGCGTGAAAACTTCTCTTTGTCTTCAAATCACGTCGGCGGTCACCATTTAACGGACTTTGATGAACTTCAGCCCTGCATGTTCAAAAATTTGAAGAAAGTCAAAGAGATCGTTGTTCCCAATAAGTTTAAGTAGAATTTATTATCAGATGTAAAAGCTTCTTCCCAGCTGGGGGTTGTCTCTCAACATATATATGAGCGAACAACTGAAACACACACTTCCGGGTTACAGATATTTATAATGTATGTGACGTCGATTCTCTCTTCAGGCTCCTCCCCTTCATTGGACGGGCGTTCAATCCTCCGGAACCAATCACCTCGGGACATGTTAATCTGACTCCATTCTCCCCCAACCATTGGTCCCTGCAAAACATTTTGAAAATAGCTGGTCCTGCCGAAAGATGCGATTGACGCACACACACACACTCACACACTTGTTATCTGAGACCCTGCTTCTGCATTCCTCAGAGCTGTGTTACACCCTTCTGCCAACTAGTTTTCAAGACAAAGAACCCAGCACAGCATGGACATACTCATATCATTATATTTAACAGTAAAACAACAGTAAACATAAACTTATAATACATAGAACATCGTAACCCCAATAGGGCGCCGTCAGTGTTGTACCAGATTCCGCTCTGAACGCCTCTTGATTGGAAGGCAACGCCGCTGTGTCAGGGCCTGTATCGGCCTGGGTGAACTTTGCCGCTTCCCACGCTTCAACTAAATCGTCGTCCCACACAGCCTCTGAAATAAATAGTAAAACAAAATATGTATTAGGCGAGAGAGATAACCAAAAAGGTTCAAGATGTTTATAAATAAATATAAAAAAGCCTTAGACTCACTCACCGGACCCGTTATTTAGATTTTGCAACGGTGTTGTAGCCTGCGGTGTTCGTTGGTTGTTAATGCCGCCGGACTCCGGGAGATTTTGAGCAGTCGTTACAGTTGTCCTTGGAGCAATAGAGGTACTTGGTAACGCAGGGTCTGTAGATATGTTCACATCATTCGAGATGTCTGCCACCAATCGCGATAAAGACCCTACAAAACACATTATTTAAAACATATATCTACATTTCTACCAGATTATCAAAAACATAAAACAAAATAAGTATATTTTACTTAGTGAGTCGTTATCGCCGTAGCCAAACTGAGGTGTTTCGTCGTTTTGTATGTCTCCAGAAACTGTTGCCATATGTAAAAAGAAAATGTGTGACTAACATGTTTATATAGGGTTTTGAACAACTATAGACATACATATTTTACTTACCAATGAGTCTCCTTCTAACGTCAGGGTTTTGCGGGGCTGTGTCGACAGACCCCCGTGTTGGTCCTGTTTTGATAAAAAAATAACGTGTAACAAATGTTGCAGTGTTTTTCTACGAACAATGATTTATATATAAAAAATAAAAAATTAGACACACATACCTGCTGCTTGATTAAGAGCGTTTAGTTCTTCTGCCAGCCAAGAATATCTCGGATCGTTTAATGCACCTACGGTATGATACAACCTGTTAAACAGTCCCCCGACAACCGTAACAAAAGTTATATACCGACATTTTATTTATTTTGTTATAAAGAGAAAATGAAAACCAACATACCGGTCAGAAAGCTTGCCATTTTAGAAAAACTGTAAGTTATTTTCAAGACAACAAAAGAGTATCGAATATCTGTTACCACAACACGTCTGTACGTCTCGACACAAGGACTCTACAAGAACCCTCTTTTAAACTTTTTAATTACACCATACCCATTGGGAGCGTAGCAGGGGTCCGTCATTAACATATTTCAAACTTACACCCAAAAGCTGTGTGGTAGTGTGTGTATTCCATGTCTACCTAGTAGGTAATTTGATTAAGGTATAACCAAAACCAACATAGATTTTTTGAAAAATAGTCACTAAAACATTACAATAACTATTTATTGGTAAATCAGCCGAAAGTAGCACCTCTTATAAGTGTATGAAGAGTTATAACCTTTTCTATTTTATTTTTACTCAATCTTATGTTTGTTTCATTACATGTCTAAACAACACTAGTAGACATGTAACAGCGTTTGTCTACCAAATGTCTCTATCAAACAACCCGTTAGCATAACAAGAACCCTCAGGACAGGTTTACCCATTTCAGACGGTTCGTCTAGGCATAGCTGTCCTAATTAAATATAGATGTCTGTCTTGAACACTTTTTCAAAGTAAACTCTTAGAAGAAACATCACACAAACATTTACATGATTTCTCTCATTCATTTAAAATACACAAACAAACTTTCACACAGTAATGTGACCCCTCGGTGGTGTCATGTCAAAAGGGTGAAAAACACCTTTATTGATGGTAAGTGGTTTTTAGGTAGACAAGGCGGCTATAAATCTATCGTTTTTAGATTGACATGCCATAAAACTATCCTGTTTGGAGTGACATGCCATAAAAACCTCCTATTTTAGAGTGACAGGCCGTAAAACTAATTTGAATGACATGTGGGGGGGGCATGTCTCATCACCTTGTTACAAAATTTAACTAAGACCGGCCGTGACAAATTCATTCCATGTTACAAAAAAATATTTGAATGACATGGGACCATGTCTTATCTCATGTTACAAAATTAAACTAAGACCACCCGCGACAATCGAACATATTACAAGGGTTAGCCTATCCATGCTTCTATCCAGGCCTCTATGTATGCCTCTATCTCGCTCTAATTTGCTAATACACAAACACATTTCACAGCATGTGTCCTGATAGAAAAAGCAGCCAGGTTTGAAAAGGTGAGGTGGGCTACCACTGTAGGAAGGTGGGGGCCATAGGCACCCCTACAACAGTCATAAAACATAAATGTCAGTAAGATTGACAGGCCATAAAAGAACCATTTGAGTGACAGGCTGTCAGGATGACAGGCCTTTGACAGGAGGGTCATAAATCAATCAAACATTTTGACACATAGTATATGATTATACTACTATCAGGGGTAAGGTGCCTTGCTCAAGGGCACTTCAGTCATGACCTGCTGGCACTGAGATTGGAACCGGCAACCTTCTGATCACAAGCCCAACGCCCTAACCACCGAAATTTATTGTACCATGACAACAATCTTGAGGAACAGGAGCATGAAGCATTGCACTAAGATGGTCCTCATCTGGGTAAATACCATGTGCAGATACAGTATGACCAAGGAAACGCAAACTGCTTTTATTAAAGTGACATTTTGAATAATTCAACTGTAAACCTCCATCGTGTATGTGCTGAATAACCACTTTGAGCATGTGGTCATGGTCACTTTTTGTGTGTCCCCAGACAATGACATCACCCAGATAATTTGCTACATTTAGCAATCATTGTAGTACAGTTGCTAGCATTTTCTGAAACGCAGATGGAGCTGAAGCAAGACCATAAGGTACTCAACAGAATCTTAATAGTCCTTCATGGGTTATGAATGCAGTCAGATCCCAACTTTCTTCATGTAACATAAGCTGTAAATAAGCATTCTCTAAATCAATTGTAGAAAAGACAGTTGCTCCCCGCAGCATAGATATCATCTCATCAATATGGGGCAAACGATAACTGTCCGCAACAATAGCTTTATTTGTGTAATATTATGAACTCTTCCTTGATAACATTACCTAGTTCCCCAACAGGTATCTTAAAGGATTAAAAGGAGGAAGCAAGAGGCTGGTATACAAAACACTAATCTTACTTCATTATCACAAATGGTATAGTTAAAATGTTGCAGGTTGGCAAGTAATACTGTACATAGGCACACCAATGGCCAATAGCAACACCTCACAATCACACAATGTATAAAATTCTGCAATCTCAGTTAACACAGCATCCCCAATATAACAACCCTGTACACAGCAATCTCAAAACTGAATAGTACTTGTGGAACCACTCCAACTCTACGCTAGAGATTAGCTGTGGGTAAGTGTTGCACAATGTTATGATACTTTTTGCCAAACCGTTCATAAGAAACCACCCCTTCGGAAAAGAAAAGAAAACAAATAAACAAAATACAATACACCTTGGAGGTACAGTACAATTATCCACTATTTAATAAGGGGAAAGTGGCAATTACACCCCGAAGCTGTCATGATTCCGCTATCATGTAACGTTAATTCTTGGTCTTGCAGCGGAGTCATGGCATAGCCTTAGGTTTTGTATGAGAAAGACATGGCTTTGTTTTGATATTGACTTGCCATGTGCTTTCTCGTGTCTCGTCGTTGTTTCCCGCCCTTTTGTCTAGTTAGCTTTCCCATTAGTGTTTCATTACATACACCTGCCCCTTGTTAATTATCCTGTGTTTGTTCCCCTTTTAAACATCCTCATGTTCATTGTCCTGTGCTCGTTCATTGTATGTTGTATGCTTTGGTTAATTCTTCCACCGTGTCGCTAGTTCTTGTTACTGTGTGTTTTGGTGAGTCAGTCCTGTCCAGTCCAGTCCAGTCCTGTCCTGTCCTGTCCTGTCCAGTCCAGTCCTTAGTATTTATTTTCCCAGTCTAGTTAGTCCGTGTCCTGGTTGTCACTAATATTTATCTTGTCCTGTTTTACTCCCTCGTGGGTTTTTGTTTTGTGTTTATTGTTAAATAAACTTTGTTAACCCCTTCATCCCTGTGTCTGCCTGCACTTGGGTTCTTCCCCTACACCTTTCATGACAGAATGAACGAGCCAACTTCGAACCCAGCAGGCAAGACGAGCGACCCAGGCTCATCGCCTCTCCGTTTACGCCAGGGGCCCTCTGATGTCTTGGAGTTTGCGGACCGCTTCTTTGAGGTGGCAGGGGAGATGGTCCACAGTGAGCAGGAACAGATGGTCCCGTTCAATGGCGGCTTCAACCAACCACTAGCGCGGTGGGAAATGCAGATGCTGAGACCACTGGGCTTCACAGACCTGATCAGGTATGCCATGAATCGGCCGGAGCCCAGTGTCTCAGTCCAGCCCCATTTCCCCCCCCCCGCTGGCCGCCATCCTCGAGGGCCATACCCTGCAAATCGGGGCCGTGGGCCTCTCCTCACCCTCTGCAACCTCGTCCGAGGCCACCGCACCACCTCCCGCTAGCATCCATGGCAGGCGTGGACGGAGGGAGTCATGGGACTCCCCGTCCGACTCTTCCAGCATGGAGCTAGTCGTGCTCCCAACCGCTTCTCCGCAGCCGGCCACACCTACCGTGGGCCGGTTGAAGAAGGACAAGAAGAAGCAGAGGAAGGGTATGGTCCAGCCGACGTCAAGTCCCGTGCTGACGACCCTCCAGCCGGAAGCCTACACCGAGACTCAGCCCAAATATTTTTTGGGGGACGCGATACGGGCAGGAGGGCCCCGGCCAGATCGTCCAGCGGGCCTCCTGATCAACCGGCAGTCCAGTCCGGAGCTACAGCCGGCAGTCCAGTCCGGAGCTACAGCCGGCAGTCCAGTCCGGAGCTACAGCCGGCAGTCCAGTCCAGAGCTACAGCCGGCAGTCCCCCTGTGAACTTTGTTGTATGCTTGGTATGTCTTGGATAATTCCAGAATCCATAATCAACTCCACAGTTACAGAGGCTGATGCAGTCATGATAGTAGTAGTACACTTTATCTTATTAGATACTGAATCATGCATGTAAAGAATATGAAGCTCAGGCAGTTTGTGTGTTGCTGTGAACGAAAAATGTCCCAACTTTTGACAATTATTGCACTTTACAGAAACTGCAGCACATCTGGAATAATTTGCAAGATGCTTTTTAGATCCACAGCGATAACATGCACGAGTCAAGTAAGTAGTAGAAGAACATGAAGACACAGATAGAGGTTTCAAAGGTGATTGTCTTTTGTATCGGTCAGCAGCAGGCACACTTGTTGTTTGTAGTGCTTGCACAGGTACTGAAGTCTGATTTAGTCAAGTCAAGTCAGCTTTATTTATATAGCGCTTTTTACAATTTTCATTGTTACAAAGCAGCTGTACAAGAAAACATTGACAATAAGTAAAACATAAAAGGTTATTGTAACCCCCGCTTGTGTTAAGGGGAGTAAACAATGTGTATATCATCTACCCTATGGACCAGATTCCTCTACTGATCAAAAGACACAAGAACTCTTGGCAGGCGAAACACACACACACACACATACAATTGTGACCGTCTTATTTATGAAGAATAAAAAATTCTTTGGGATTTCAATAAGGCACAATTATTATATAAATGACAGCACATGAAAGATTATAAAACAGAAAGAAACAAAATGCAAAGAATACAAAACAAAATACAAATTGGTTTAAGAGCAATGAAATAAAAAATATAAATCAAATGTAGTCCTTAGATACCTGTGAATCCCTTTAAATTAAATAAATCAGACCTTACTGGAATTCTGATATACTTATAGAAAGACTTATGAAAATAAGTTAAATCTCACTTCCACATTTCACATGTGCAAATTCAATAACGGATCAATAATCACAAAAACCCAACATTTCAAATATAATTGAACACTTTTAACGAGATATGTATGAACGTGAATCAGATATCAGCGTCTTTTGTGGGGCAAAGATCAATATCCAAAAGTGTCTTGTCCTTGAAATGTTCCAGTATTAAAAGGAATAAAATATTTCAAACCTTCAAAATCCAAATGAAACGATTCGATGAAGTGACGAAATGAATACGTCCAAAGAACAAAAGATCACGTGTCTCAGGTTGTCTCGTGGGTGACTCGCCATCTTTTCTCGTTTACACCATAAAAGTGTTTCAGACCCATGCAGTCCACAGGTAACGTTAAGCAATTCCAGAATCTATTATTTCAGATAACAAAACTGGCCTGCGTATAAACACGGGATAACATTCAAAATCAATACACATTAACAACTTAAGTTATACATACTTCGTCAACAACGTGTACATTATCTCAATATTTGAACAAAATAAATATCTTAGCTCACCGATTCCCTCGTGTAACACGTGTTTTAATCTCCCTCGGAGTCACGGAGAATGACTCAATAACGGGCCTATTCCTCCGAATTAGATATTTTGGAATAACTAGCGATTTAGCTACTTCGCAGCTTCTTGCGCACGTTTCTCTGTCTCCTTCTCCAGACGCTTCCGCGGGGCGGAGTCAACTCGACCCAGACTATTTCTATTGGCTGCTCACCTGCGCAGCAGCTAAGGGCTTAAAGTGAAATGCGCTTTATTGCAACTCATTACGTCTTGGTTATTATCGTTAATTAGCCATATCTGTATGGAATATATTACATTATTATTTTTATTAGTTAGGTGTAAATTCACTGACCAAACTGACTCAGGCTACAAAGGTTTTTGAGCCTAGGTTACATTATGGAAGTCAAAACACAGGTCAAATATCAGACACACAATAAATTCCTATATGCAGTGTTAATTAAATAAGACTATCAAATTCTAGCAGCCCCCCCGGCCAGGCAAACAGTGCAAAACAGTATGCAAACGGTGGCGAGGAACCCAAAACTCCATTGGAGGAGAAAAAACCTCAGAGGGAAGCCAGGCCTAACCAGAGGATTCCAGTTCCCCTCTGGCAAAAACTGCTGCCTCTGCACAAGCTTGACAGTGCGCGCATAACAAGGCAAAATAAAAGAAGTTAGATTTAAAATTATCATTAATAATCTAATAGCGACTGAAGTTTTGTAGAGTCACCACATCCTTCATCCAGCATTTGTCAGGTGTGGGAATGGATTGCGCCCTGCCCGATCCGGTAACCTTGGACTGCATCCTGCCCGCTCTAGTAACCTTGGAACAATGAGACAAGACTGGCTGAGAGTAGAGTACTGTTCTGCACTCTTTGATGCAACAAATGCATCAGTTGTTATTGGAAGTGTTCCTGGTTCCGGCTGATCTAACTAGTGCAGCCTAGATCTTTGGAATATATATATTATGATAGTGTAGTATATGCAAGATTAAAAAGATGCGTTAAACTAGATTTAAACTGACAGTGTGTCTGCCTCCCGGACAGTGCAGGGAAGTTCCAAAGTTAAGGCGCTAGATAGAAAAAGGAGAACTATTTTCTCTAATACATTAGAAGCTGTCGCACCTACGAAGTCAAAAAAGATTAATCAGAAAAATATTGCACCATGGTACAATAGCACCACTCGCGCCCTTAAAAGAGAAACTCGCAAACTAGAGCGCAAATGGATAAAATCGCAATTAGAGGTCTTTAAAATGGCGTGGAAAGAGTGCGCAAATTGTTATAAAAAGGCACTAAAAGCAGCAAAGGCTGAGCACCTCCGTAACCTCATAGAAACCAACAAAAACAATCCAAGGTTTTTATTTAGCACAGTCGCTAAATTAACAACCTCCAAATCTGTCCTATGAATTAGCACCAACCATCGCTCCAAAACAAAGGCTCCAGCGTTTTTCACCTATAAAACAGGAAGATTGAATTCAACTTATTGCAACTTCTAAACCTACAACTTGCTTACTAGACCCCATACCAACTAAATTATTAAAAGAGTTACTACCTGTTGCAAATGAGCCCATTTATAACATTATCAACTCGTCAATTAATCTAGGCCATGGCTTTTCAGCAGTCTGGGAGTTTCTCTGCCTTTGCTCATATCAGAGACTTGCAGAACATCTTTCCACAAGAACAGAAACAGAGGCTTGCATGACATGTGGGAATTTAGATCCATATATGGATCGATATAAAAATGGATGATTGATGTTGTTTAAATCAGATGTATTTTCCTGCTTGAAGCTGAGAGTTCTACAGTTGCTAGATGTTGCCAGAGATCGGAATGTGGTCAGTGAGTGGGGGTAGGATGTTCTGCTTATGTGTGTGTGTGTACCAAGAAGCATTTTGTTGTTAGGGAAGGAATGGGTACACTGAAGGATCTTATTGTGGTATTAAACGTGCCTTTACATTTAATATTCTTTAGGATTTTATTATTGTTAACCAAATATAACCAATATGTTGAAAATATAACCAAGTGTGTGAGTTGTGTGTAACCAAGAATTAATCGCTGATATTGTGGGGTTTTTCCACAGGACATTACTATGTGTGTTAAGATCAGGTTACGCACAGAGCATGTTGGGCCTCTATAATTTGTTACAGATGAATGGTGGTTTGAAAAACAAGGCAGTGAGCTGATTGGCTGAGACAGGACAAAGAAGGAAAAGCGGATTGGACCCCGCCATGGAGAAGAGATTCGACGAGAAATATATAAGCTTCTGAATGTGTTTTTCGGGGTCGATTCTTTGTTAAGACTGTTTTGAGTCTGAGAATCCACCGAAACAGCTGTTTGTTTGAGACTTCTGATCAATAAATGCCAACGTTTTCTGAACTGGCCTCGCTCCAATTTTGAACGCGCAGAACAGTTTTTTTTTATCACTCAGTGAACAGTAAAGGTACTAGTGCCAACACTCAGATTACTTGTACATCATATATGTTGTGAACAATAATAAATGTAAAGCTGAAGTTGGGACACACGGATTGACACACGGAGTTTCACCTCACTGCAGCAGAATTGGTTTGTTGTATCACTGCACTTGTACTTTCTTTCATATTAGTGTATTTTATTCATAGCATAACTTGTTACTTATCACTGATGTTGCTAAACTTATCCTGATATCTCAATAACCATCTCCTGGTTATTCACTTGAAGATCTTAAACCAAAACACTCAGCACCGTTAGCATAGCACAAGCGTGCTAGCGGGCTTTCTGTTTACACTGCTAAATATCATCTCGCCTTCTAGTTTCTTGTGTGCTAATGGTTTCTCTCTTAAGCGTATATAAGAATCACCGAGCAGCCTTGGTAAACTGGAATTACTCTTCAAACCCGGTGAGTTATGGCTTCTTCTCTTGTTGTTGTCACTTGCACCTCATGTCAAATGTTTAGCTTAGCCTTCTCTGTCAGCGGCGAGGGCTTTACATGCGATAACTGCAGGGAAATAGCTAGGCTGACAGAGAGGATCTCAGAATTAGAGTCTCGCATCCAATCTTTATCTGAGGATAGTAAGAATGTAAGGAGCTTAGAAAACACTTTGGATGCGAGCAATATTAGCGCGCACAGTTCGGTTCCGGTTGAACAACCCCCGCAGCTGGGAAGCTTTGTGACTGTGAGACGGTGTAGTCGCAGGTCAAAACATCACTCAACCGTTCCGACTACAGTCTCGAACAGGTTTGCCCCGCTCAGTGACGCACCGACTGAGAAACCTGCTGAAAGTGCACTAGTTATCGGTGATTCTTTTATTTGGAACGTAAACATAGAGGCACCAGCCACCATAGTCAAATGTTTACCTGGAGCCAGAGCGCCTGACATCAAGTCAAATTTAAATGTGCTGGCTAAGGCTAATCGTAAATTCAGTAAGATTGTTATTCACGTCGGCACAAATGATGTTCGACTCCGTCAATCGGAGATCACAAAAGATAATATTAAAGAGGTGTGTGAGCTCGCAAGCACGATGTCAGACACTGTAATATTCTCTGGCCCCCACCCCTCCTTGGCTGGAGCTTTTCTTCTGTCTAGAAATATGGCACATAGTCTTAATGCTAAAACTTGACTCACTGGGGCCCAGGTCAGGGAGCAGACAGAATGGCTCAACCAACGGTCTGCTTGCCGTCTCACGTTGCAGAACACACTAAATACACAACATGCGATAATACTTGGAGAAGCTAAATTGGAGAAGCAATTTAGCAGCAGAAGCGTACAGAACTGTGTAAGTGTATTTAAATTGTGTCTTGTTGAGTTTTAGTACTGTGTTAAACTGAGAAATCGCTTTGTATTTACTTCCGCTCTGTCACGTGGTGAAACCGCGGGTAGTATCGTTCCTTTGTTCGTTCTTGGGCTAGTTTAATTTGTTTGCTTTGTGTGCGCGTGTCATCTGAGGGCGGGGCCAAACGCCAGCACTGTTATTTAAACGGAGATTAGTGTTAGCAATTTAGCAGCAGAAGCGTACAGAACTGTGTAAGTGTATTTAAATTGTGTCTTGTTGAGTTTTAGTACTGAGTTTTAATTACAGCTTTTGTTAAACATTCTGGTCTTTCCATTGTAGCACTTACAGAAACATGGATCAAACCAGAGGACTCTGCCACTCCCGCTGCCCTCTCCCATAACCACACTTTCTCCCACAGCCCTCGCATCACAGGAAGGGGTGGAGGCACCGGTCTACTCATCCCCAAAGACTGGAAATTCAATCAGCTAACACGCTTGTGTGACAACAGCTCCTTCGAGTTTCATGCTGTTACTATCACCCACCCTGTTAACAGTCATTTTGTAGTTATATATCGTCCCCCAGGTCAGCTTGGACATTTCTTGGAGGAGCTGGATGTGCTTCTTTCATCCTTCCCTGAGGATGGTACTCCCCTGGTGGTACTAGGTGACTTCAACATCCACATTGGAAAGCCACAGGCTGCTGACTTCGTCAACCTGACCGCATCATTTCTCCTCGAGCAGGTTTCCACATCAGCAACAGAGAAAATGGCGCAAGTCAAAAGACCCTGCAGACCTCTCTCTCTACCAATCTCTTCTCTCTTCTTTCTCTGTAGATGTCACCTCTGCAAAAACAGATTACTACCACTCGAGGATCTGCAACTCTCCGGATTCTCGAACGCTCTTCAAAACCTTCTCTGCTCTCCTCTGTCCGCATGTAACTCCGCTCTTCATCAGGTTACACTGGCTCCCTGTTGCCGCCCGCATAAAGTTCAAAGCTTTGCTCCTAGCCTACAAGACCAACACCGGATCTGCACCATCGTATCTCCACTCGCTAATGCAGATCTATGTTCCTGCCAGATCACTGCGGTCTGCAAAGGAACAACGACTAGTGGTACCATCCCAAAAAGGAAAAAAGTCACTCTCCCGTACCTTCTCTGGATCTGTTCCACATTGGTGGAATGATCTACCAGCTGCTACAAGATCAGCAGACTCGGTTGCCATCTTTAAAAAACGCCTAATAACGCATCTCTTCCGTCAACACGTCGCTGATTGATTTTCCTAATTATCTTCCATTTCCTTTATAAAAAAAAAAATTACTAACCTCACTATTCTTAGCTTTTTATACTGTGCTAGGCTTTAATGGACTAGTTTGATGCACTTATGTATTTTGTTGCCTATGTTGTTATAATTGCTTCCAATGTTTCCTCATCTGTAAGTCGCTTTGGATAAAAGCGTCTGCTAAATGACTAAATGTAAATGTACTTTCTCCCAAACATCATAAAATAGAGACTGTGTCTGTCCCCCGGATTAGCAAACATAAAATAATGCGTAAACCTCTCAAAGGTAATTTAATTAACGTTAAAGTAACTAAACATGAACATAATACAGATAATCAACTGTTTCGACTCGGATTGCTAAATATTAGATCTCTCTCTAATAAAGCACTTTTTGTTAATGATATGATAACAGATCATAAAATAGACATGCTCTGTCTCACAGAAACATGGCTAAAGCCAGATGATTATATTGCGTTAAATGAGTCTGTCCCCCAAGATTATTATTATAAACACGAGCCTCGCCTAAAAGGCAGAGGGGGAGGTGTTGCTGCACTTTACCGTAACTCTTTTAGCATTTCTCAGAAGTCTAATCCTGAATATAATTCTTTTGAAGTCATGGTACTTGAGGCATCAATACCTAATACTAAGGACAAAACATCTTTGAAATTTATTCTGGCTATTGTATATAGGCCTCCAGGGCACCACACAGATTTTATTAAAGAATTTGGTGGGTTCTTATCAGAACTAGTACTGAATGCAGACAGAGTCCTTGTTGTTGGTGACTTTAACATTCATGTTGATAATGATACAGATGCTTTAGGAATGGCTTTTAAAGAAACTCTTAACTCCATGGGCGTTACTCAACATGTGTCGGGACCTACTCACCTTCGTAATCATACTTTAGATTTAATATTGTCTTACGGTATAAACGTGGGCGACGTAAATATCCTTCAGCAGAGCGAAGACATTTCGGATCATTATCTGGTATCATGCTTGCTTCACTACCCAATGGTGGAAAATCAAACTCCAAGTTACAAATATTGTAGAACAACAACTTCGACTGCAAAAGATGCGTTTCTTGATAATTTGCCTGAATTGTCTCAAATCTCTAGCATTAGTAATAACGTTGAAGATCTTGACTTTACCATTGAAAATATTAATGCCACCTTCTCGGAAACGCTAGACATAGTTGCTCCTCTGCGCTTAAAGAAGATTAAAAATGACAGACCGACACCGTGGAAAAATGAACACACTCAGGCTCTAAAGAAAGCGGCACGAAAAATGGAGCGCAACTTTAAGAAAACTAAATTAGAGGTATTCCGTACTGTCTGGAAGGATGGTATTAAAAAATACAGGAAAGCCCTAAAAACGTCTAGATCCGCCTACCTTTCATCACTAATAGAAGAAAACTAGCATAACCCTAGGTTTTTATTTGATACAGTGGCTAAATTAACCAAAAATAAATCGTCAGCGACTTCTGATTCTGTATACCAGCATAGCAGTGATGTTTTTATGAACTATTTCACAAATAAAATCCAAGATATTAGAGAAAAAATTATAACTATGCAACCAGAAGTGAATCCCGCTGAACAAACGACTAACTACAGCGCCTCTAAGGAGAAATTACGTTTATTTTCTACTATAGATCACAATGAGCTCTCTAAAATCATTAGATCATCTAAATCAACTTCATGCATGTTAGACCCTATACCTACAAATCTACTGAAAGAGATGCTCCCAGAAATTATAGATCCTCTACTTAGCATTATTAACTCATCTCTGACATTAGGACATATGCCTAAAGCATATAAGGTGGCTGTTATAAGGCCCCTTGTCAAAAAAACCCATCTGGACCCTGGAGAACTAGTTAACGACAGATCTATTTCGAATCTACCTTTCTTATCTAAAGTTCTGGAAAAAGTAGTCTCAACTCAAATATGCTCCTTCCTCCAAAGGAATGAGATTAATGAAGATTTCCAGTCTGGATTTAGAGCACACCACAGTACAGAGACTGCTCTGATTAGAGTTACAAATGATCTGCTTATGGCGTCCGACCGAGGTTGTATCTCCTTATTGGTGCTGCTAGATCTTAGTGCTGCATTCGACACCATTGACCACAGCATGCTCCTACATAGACTCGAAAATGATGTCGGTATTAAAGAAATAGCTTTGGAATGGCTTAGATCTTATTTATGCGACCATTTTCAATATGTAGCAATAAACAATGAGGTATCACGCAAATCGAAATTCCACAGGGCTCAGTCTTAGGGCCTATGCTCTTCGCATCATACATGCTACCTCTAGGAGATATAATAAAGCGACACGGAGTAAGCTTTCACTGCTATGCTGATGATACGCAACTTTATATTTCCTCGAAGCCTCATGAAACACAGCAATTCCATCGAATAGTGGAATGCATAGTCGATATAAAAAAGTGGATGAGTAGCAATTTTTTATTACTGAACTCGGACAAAACTGAAGTGTTACTTATCGGACCGAAAACCGCCCTATGTAACAACCAAGAATACTGCTTAACTATTGATGGATGTTCCATAAAACCCTCATCTTCAGCTAAGAATCTTGGCTTTATATTCGATAGTACTCTGTCATTTGAGAACCAGGTCGCCAACACCTGTAAAATTGTGTTTTTCCATCTTAAAAATATATCTAAACTATGTCATATGCTGTCACCATCGGATGCAGTGAAGCTTATACATGCCTTTATGACATCAAGACTAGATTACTGTAATGCACTATTAGGTGGTTGCCCTGCAGGCCTATTACAAAAACTCCAACTGGTCCAAAATGCGGCAGCTCGAGTTCTTACGCGTACAAAAAAGTATGAGCATATTAGCCCGGTTCTGTCAACCTTGCACTGGTTACCTGTAAAGCATCGCATAAACTTTAAAATCTTGCTTATTACCTATAAAGCCTTGCATGGTTTAGCTCCTCACTACTTGAGAGAACTTCTAACGTATTATAGTCAAGACCAACACCGGATCTGCACCATCGTATCTCCACTCGCTAATGCAGATCTATGTTCCTGCCAGATCACTGCGGTCTGCAAAGGAACAACGACTAGTGGTAACATCCCAAAAAGGAAAAAAGTCACTCTCCCGTACCTTCTCTGGATCTGTTCCACATTGGTGGAATGATCTACCAGCTGCTACAAGATCAGCAGACTCGGTTGCCATCTTTAAAAAACGCCAAAAAACGCATCTCTTCCGTCAACACGTCGCTGATTGATTTTTCCTAATTCTCTTCCCTTTCCTTCTTTAAAAAAAAAAAATTACTAACCTCACTATTCTTAGCTTTTTATACTGTGCTAGGCTTTAATGGACTAGTTTGATGCACTTATGTATTTTGTTGCCTATGTTGTTATAATTGCTTCCAATGTTTCCTCATCTGTAAGTCGCTTTGGATAAAAGCGTCTGCTAAATGACTAAATGTAAATGTAAATGTAGTCAACGTAAGTTGTTTTTAAATGTGCTATATAAATAAAATTGTATTGTATTGTATTGTATAACACCACTCAGTTCATGGACACCATCTCAGCTGAGCCCTGCCCACCGAGCTCAACACAGACAGACTGTGACATATTAGAACTGCTCCAAGTTTCAGCACCCAAGGGCGACTTCCTGGAAAACAGCCAGGGAAACCAGGACAGCATATTACAGCCTCCGATAACACCAGAGATACAGCCCCTCTCACCAGACACGTTATCTCTCTCTCCAGCATCTCCACTTCTGTGCTTCTCAGAGAAAATGGAAAAACTGGTGTATGCTGGAACCAAACTTGCTGGAAGCCCCCAGATATCGACCAAAAAACGACAAGCCCCACAACCACCAAAGACTGCGGACCCAGCTCGCCCTCCTCCTGTGACAGCTCGTTGGGCCTCTGCCACAACGCCAGGGCCCACACCCTCCTCCATCTGTTTGAGGTCAACCAAAAACAACTGATACCAGCTCTAAGTGATATGTGTCGGGTCCCCGCTATGATAACAGTAACTTTCTCAAATGTTTACAGAACAAGCGGGAATCCAGTGTGCCTGTATCTTTTTCTATTGCTGTGCTATCACATGAAAGTCTAAGGCCTTCAATAGTCGTACATCAAACCAGACTAATCTGGTGCCCATTGCACGTCAAACCAAGATTGCTATGGGGGCAAAAAGCAAGACTGTTAAGTTAGCACTTAAAAACAAATCACTTTTAGTCAATGACTTAATAACCACATACAACCTGGATTTGATGTTTCTAAATGAAACCTGGCTAGAAGACAGTCCTCAATGAAGCATCCCCTCCTAACTTTACTTTTATGAGTGTCTGCAGATCAGTTAGGAGAGGTGGGGGAGTAGCTGCTCTTTTTAAAGATGTCTATCAATGTAAGCAAATATAATTTGGGAATTACACGTCTTTTGAATATCTGGGTATTGTGTTAAAAGGTGCTCCTCGCATTTTACTTATCACTATTTACAGGCCTCCAAAATACTCTTCATCCTTTGCTGAGGACTTTACAGAACAATTTTCCTCAGAGTTTGATTGTTTTGCTATTGCCGGAGATTTTAACATTCACATAGATAATGCAGAAAACAATATGGCAAAAGATATCAAAACTGTTTAAAAAACTTTTGACCTGACTCAGCATGTACATGGACCCACACACAATCGTGGACACACTCTAGATTTACTTATCAGTAAGGGTCTAAACATTTCATCTTTTGTTATTAAGGATGTAGCTCTATCGGATCATTTCTGTATTTTCTTTGATATATTGATCTCCCCTGCCATTGAAGTTAGATCTGTGTCTGTCAAGAAGAGATGCTTAAATGAGAACACTAGTGTACTATTTATGAAGGCCATATCTTTAACACCAAGCATATCTGCTGACTCTGTTGATTCTCTCCTTGATTCTTTTAACTCGAAGGTTAAAAGTGTAATTGATGTTATTGCTCCTGTGAAAGTCAGGAAGAGTGGTAGACAAAAAGCACCTTGGAGAAATTCAACAGCAGTGCAAAATATGAAAAGACAATGCAGTTTGCGCTTGTGGTGGAAGACAAAACTTGTAGTCCATTATAACATCTACAAAGACACCATCCATGCTTTCAATATGGAACTAGGCAAAGCTAGACAGACTTTCTTCTCAAATATTATAAACAGCAACTTAAACAACACCGAGAAGCGAGAGGTTATTATGTGAGTATAGGTGACCATAAGTCTGAGTGGACATCCATGACATGCGGAGTCCCCCAAGGCTCAATTCTTGCGCCTCTCCTATTCAACCTGTACATGCTCCCAATGAGCCAAATAATGAGAAATAACCAAATTGCTTACCACAGCTATGCAGACGACACACAGATATACTTAGCCCTATCGCCTAACGATTACAGCCCCATTGACTCCCTGCTCAAATGCATTGATGAAATAAATAGTTGGATGTGCCAAAACTTTCTTCAGTTAAACAAAGACAAAACTGAAGTCATTGCGTTCGGAAATAAAGATGAAGTTCTCAAGGTGAATGCGTGCCTTCACTCTAAAGGTCAAACAACTAAAAATCAAGTTAGGAATCTCGGTGTGTCTCTAGAGTCAGACCTTAGCTTCAGTAGTCATGTCAAAGCAATAACTAAATCAGCATATTATCATCTGAAAAATATTGCAAGAATTAGATGCTTTGTTTCCAGTCAAGACTTAGAGAAACTTGTGCATGCTTTCATCACCAGCAGGGTGGATTATTGTAATGGACTCCTTACTGGCCTCCCCAAAAAGACCATAAGACAGATGCAGCTCATACAGAACGCTGCGGCAAGGATTCTGAGCAGAACCAGAAAATATGATCATATCACACCAGTCCTCAGGTCTTTACACTGGCTACCAGTTACATATAGGATAGATTTTAAAGTTTTATTACTGGTATATAAATTGTTCAATGGCCTAGGACCTCAATACATTGCAGATATGCTTATTGAATACAGACCCAAAAGAACACTCAGGTCATTACGATCGCATCAGCTAGAAATACCAAGGGTTCACTCTAAGCAAGGAGAGTCTGCATTTAGCTATTACGAGCCGCAGCTGGAGCCAGCTTCCAGAAGAGATCAGATGTGCTCCCACAGTAGTCACATTCAAATCCAGACTCAAAACACATCTGTTTAACTTTGCATTGAATAATTGTGCACTGTGCCTCTGACCGTCTGACTGTTTGTGCTGTGCTTTATTTTATTTATTTTCTATTCTATTCTAAACTGGTTACATTTTATTTTTCTTATTTTTCAATGTTCTATCAAATGGATATTTTCATTTCTTCTATGTAAAGCACTTTCAATTACCATTGTGTATGAAATGTGCTATATAAATAAACTTGCCTTGCCTAAAATATTATTAGTTTATTTGACTAATAGTTAGATTGGGCAGGCCCTCACATTTTTTTTTACTTTTATATTAATTTGAATTTTGCTTTGACAAAAGGGCACTTTGGGCATTAGGGGCAAAAGAGGCAGGTGCTCAAGCACAGATTATTCGCGGATGATGTTGTCGTGTTGGCCCCTTCAAACCAGGACCTTCAGCATGCACTGGAACGATTTACAGCCGAGTGTGAAGCGCCTGGAATGAAAATCAGTACCTCCAAATCCGAGGCCATGGTCCTCAGTCGGAAAAGGGTGGCTCGCCCACTTCAGGTTGGTGGAGAGTTCCTGCCTCAAGTGGAGGAGTTTAAGTATCTTGGGGTCTTGTTCACGAGTGAGGAAAGGATGGAACAGGAGATTGACAGACGGATCTGTGCAGCTTCTGCAGTAATGCGGTCGATGTACCGGTCTGTCGTGGTGAAGAAAGAGCTGAGCTGCAAGGCGAAGCTCTCAATTTACCGGTCAATCTACGTTCCAACTCTCACCTATGGCCATGAGCTTTGGGTCATGACCGAAAGGACAAGATCCTGGATACAGGCGGCCTGGAATGAGCTTCCTCCGCAGGGTGGCTGGGCGATCCCTTAGAGATAGGGTGAGAAGCTCGGTCACCCGGGAGGAGCTCGGAGTAGAGCCGCTGCTCCTCCACATCGAGAGGGGTCAGCTGAGGTGGCTAGACCTAGGACACGTTGGTGGGACTATGTCTCCCTGCTGACCTGGGAAAGCATCGGTGTCCCCCCGGAAGAGCAAGAGTGTCTAGGGTGAGGGATGTCTGGGCATCTATGCTTAGACTGCTGCCACCGTGACCCAGCCCCGGATAAGCGGAATAAAATGGATGGATGGATGGAGTTTGGGGGAAAAGGGTGTACTCTTTGAAATGGGCTTATAGTGTTTAAGCAATTGAGAAAAACTGTTATTGGGTGTTCTTTCTCCATCTATGTTTTTAAAATCTGATCTTGGCTGTATTGACCTTAATAGTACTTTGTATCAAATTCGTGCAGAAATGTGTTCGGGCGCATCTGAACACTTCACATAGCACCTTTTCCTAGTTAGGAAAGAGTTTCAAAAGAGTTTTCAGCATTGTCAATTCTCACTAAATGTATCCAAAACCTCAATCAATTATTGAGTTTGTTTGTGTTTCTTTTGTTTCCCTGAGACCACACACAACTCACTTTACATTTCTGTGATTGATGGCGGAGAGGGAACATGCTACAACACTTCACATAGCTCATGAGGATCCGTTTTGTTACACAAAGGAAACTAAATCTCAGCTGTTAATGAGATGGAATGGAGAGTACATTGAGACTTCTTTGGTTCTTCTCATTAGAGAGTCCTCTGGAGTTCAAACAAGAAATATAAGACACATTTTCATAAGCCGTGAATCTCCTGAGCAACCTAGTAAAACATGCTCTCACTTTATAAGACGAATTAGACATTCTCTCATTGCTTCGGTGTCTTTCCCTTACAAACCCTCATGATGCCTCAGATGCTGGTGAAGGTTGAAATGAAAACATCACGTTTGTGGCTGAAGTCACACCACACAAGGTTGGTTTTTCCTCTGGTAAATGTCTGATATGAATACCTGCTGCTGATGTCTCTGATTCCTGGAAAGCAGCGCTAAATGACATGTTCTGTAGTGGAAATGAACACACACACAGAAAAGAAAAGAGACCGCAGAAATGGATATGATAAAGAATACACATGGCCTGTAGTACAGTACAGCCTGGAGGTCTTTCATTGTTTGTAGATGAGTCAGAGTGAATGTAAAACCACGAGAAAAAACACTGAAAACACATCTCACTTTCCACCAGAGGAAACATTTGTGTTACTGGTACTGTAAAGCTCAAAGTGGGAAAAGATTAAAAGATTGTACTTAGATGACTGTCACGCACAGACACACACACACAAACACTTTTAGCTATCTATGCACATATCACAGCATATATGAATGTGAATGTATAATATTAATGTGGCTGAATGTTAAAGTCACACACTTAAGCAGATATGCCGAAAAACTGGATTTGGACTGACAGTGTAAGTCTTACATGCCACAGGCCAATTGGTTTGGTTCAATCCATCTCCTGAGGTCCCACAGAACAAAGTCCAGACCTACAGGAACGTGTTATTGCTCTTTCATAGCTCAGGCGTGAAAGAATTAAAACGAGAATCAAATTTGTGAGCGTAATAGTTGAAACACATGAAGAGTCTAGAGGTGTTAATGAATGTCAATTGTAGAGGTATACATGTGATGAGAAATGTTTGAGTTCTTGAATAATATTGACTTTTGACTTGACAAACTGAGCTCAGACTTCTTCTCAAACTCTAAAGACAGACACATCCTTGAGAGTTCTGACTCTTATTCTCAGGAGGAACATCTGAGACTTTCCATGATCTAGTGTATGTTAACCGTGTGTCTAAAGAAGGTGAAAATGTGCCGACATCTTAGTCCTGTGTCAGCCAGTGTTTCGAAAGGGAGAGGTGAGCGATGGAGGAGCTGTTGGTTGCATTTCACAACCTCACTGCTAGATGCCGCTAAAAAACACACACTGCACCTTGTATTATATTACAGTTACTGATGCTGGGTTATTTACAAAATGATGATGTTCAAAGTATCAACACGATTTCAATAAACATGCAATTATTTGTCGGCTCTCCTGATTTTGGGCAACATCATATTTGTCAGTACAGAAAACACCCCAGAGAAACATTATTTACATCGTCATAAAAGTTAAATCAGTCGGAAAGGTTTGTCTTACAAACAGCTGCCGTTACCTTTGTGACTGCGAGTAAGAGGAAGTGTGTGACACGTCGATGTGTGGGAAACATGCTTCCTCATACAGTAAATCAGATTAAGGCCTTGAGTCAGCCGTGTGGTTAGCAACAGTGTAGATGAAGTCAACAGACTTGTGTAATGATGGTACATAAGAGACGCTGGCGTTTCACTGTAAGGATGACGACGGTTAATTCATCCATTGTGAAACCAACAAGAAAGAATATTGTCTTATTGTGTAATGCTGTTAACCCAACAACACATTTACTGAATAAGTGAACGAACACCTCATTGTGTCTAAAAGCGTCATCTTTCAGTGTTCTCTTTCAAGTTAACTACTGCATAACCAAAATACTGCATAACCATAACCAACAACATTTGAAAATGTCTGATAATCTGACATTTGGCACGAACATCAATATGAAGTGTCCCTTGAAGGCAAAAATCAATCTCTGTGGTTCTCCTCTAGCTACAGTATGCCGATCTGTTGTCATGCTAACGTATACGTGTGTGAACTTGTGAAATGTAAACTGTGAATGGTCATGTCTCTGCATATCAAATCAGTCAGGTGTTCTTTGCAAGTTCCATCAGGCAGCAAGGTTTATATAGCTCTTTTACAATTTTCATTGTTACAAAGCAGCTGTACAAGAAACATATAAAGTTATGCAAGTCAAAACAAAAAAAGGTGAAAACACAGTAGACAGAAACACACACACACACACCGATAAACATTACTAACTTACACAGACACACACACCAATGCGCACACAAACAGACACACGCACACACAAGCACAGTTGCCATCACTGAGAATGACACATTTATGATGAGAGAAAGACAGGTTAAATATTAAACACACTATAAATTCCTATATGCAGTGTTAATTAAATAAAACTATAAAATTCTAGCAGCCCCCCCGGCCAGGCAAACAGTGCAAAACAGTATGCAAACGGTGGCGAGGAACACAAAACTCCATTGGAGGAGAAAAAAAACCTCAGAGGGAAACCAGGCCTGACCAGGGGATTCCAGTTCCCCTCTGGCAAAAACTGCTGCCTCTGCACAAGCTCGACAGTGCTGCACAACAAGGTAAAATAAAAATAAATTGTAGATTTAAGATTATCATTAATAATCTAATAGTGGCTGAAATTTAGTAGTGAAGTCGCCGCATCCTTCTTTATCCAGCTTTATCATCACAGCTTTTGTCAGGTCTGGCCATGAACTGTGTCCTGCCCGCTCTGGTAACCTTGGACTGCGTCCTGCCCGCTCTAGTAACCTTGGACTGCGTCCTGCCCGCTCTAGTAACCTTGGACTGCGTCCTGGTCCTGCCCGCTCTAGTAACCTTGGACTGCGTCCTGCCCGCTCTGGTAACCTTGGACTGCGTCCTGCCCGCTCTGGTAACCTTGGACTGCGTCCTGCCCGCTCTGGTAACCTAGTAACCTTGGACTGCATCCTGCCCGCTCTAGTAACCTTGGACTGCATCCTGCCCGCTCTAGTAACCTTGGACTGCGTCCTGCCCGCTCTAGTAACCTTGGACTGCGTCCTGCCTGCTCTAGTAACCTTGGACTGCGTCCTGCCCGCTCTAGTAACCTTGGAACAATGAGACAAGACTAGCTGAGAGTAGAGTACAAATACATCAGTTGTTATTCGATTTAGTGCATTTTATGTTTTCTTATTTTTGATAATTTCCACTTTGTCACTGGAGTAAAAATTAAATAGGTTCTAAATTGTGTAGATTTAACAAATCAATAGTCATGCTTTTTGATGTTGTGATTATTGTCAATGGCGGTGTATTGTGACACCCCCGCTGTGCTCTTTCGTACAAAATAACAACATGCACGAAAAATTTCAGTCAGGCTTTAGATCGCATCATAGCACTGAAACTGCGCTCGTTAAAATTACAAACGACCTGCTTATAGCATCAGATAAAGGTAACATCTCACTCCTGTTCCTGCTTGACCTTAGTGCTGCGTTCGATACCGTAGACCATAACATACTTCTAGATCGCTTACACAATTATACCGCTATTGAGGGACAGGCACTACAATGGTTCAGATCTTACTTGTCAGACAGACATCGATTTGTACATTTAAATGGAGAATCATCAAATCTAACGCAAGTAAATTATGGATTACCTCAGGGATCGGTTCTGGGACCCGTGCTGTTCTCCATATACATGCTTCCCCTTGGAAACATTATTAAAAAACATGGAATTAGCTTCCATTGCTATGCAGATGATACTCAGCTATATATCTCATCAAGACCAGATGATTCCTCCCAGCTATCCCAATTGGCAGAGTGCATTGAAGATATACAACATTGGATGACCTGTAATTTCCTTCTTTTAAATTCTAATAAAACAGAAATATTACTTATCGGACCAAAGAAACGCAAACCGAATATTTCTGATCATAACCTACAGGTAGAAGGATGTACTGTTACTCCAACAAATACAGTAAAAGATCTAGGTGTTATATTAGACAGCAACCTGTCATCTCGAAATCACATCTCAAATGTCACAAAAACAGCCTTTTTCCACCTAAGAAATGTTGTCAAATTACGAAATATTCTGTGTGTTGCTGAGGCGGAGAAGCTTATTCATGCATTTATGACCTCAAGACTTGACTACTGTAATGCTCTACTTAGTGTTTGTCCTGCATCATCAATAAACAAACTACAGTTAGTTCAGAACGCAGCTGCCAGAGTTCTAACCAGGTCCAGAAAATACGATCACATAACCCCAATGTTATCAACCCTTCACTGGCTACACATTAAGTATCGTATTGACTTTAAAGTTCTTTTAATCACTTATAAAGCCTTAAAGGGTTTAGCCCCTACCTACCTAACAGAGCTTCTATCACACTACAACCCATCACGCTCTCTAAGATCTCAAAACGCAGGACTTTAGATAACACCTAGAATAACTAAATCCACCAAAGGGGGTCGAGCTTTCTCATACGTAGCACCTAAACTCTGGAATAACCTTCCTGATATTATTCCAGGATCAGACACACTCGCCCAATTTAAATCTAGATTAAAGACACATCTTTACAGACAAGCATTCACTTAATGCAACATATGCTAAATAAACCACCAGGAGATGCTGACATTAGATATTATTTACTAGGTGTTTTTATAACAAGTTCAACTATTCATGTTCTGTGCTTTACCTTTTCTGTGTTTTTCAGTTTTTTCCCCTGTAAAGCTGCTTTGGAACAATGCAAATTGTGAAAAGCGCTATATAAATAAAATTGAATTGAATTTCCAGTCTGTAGAGTTTTCCTGTTTTATTTGTTTCCGAAAGAATCAATCTGAATCACCTTTTTACTGTTCCTTCCTATTTCACGCTCTACTTAAACCTCACATGTTTTACAGTAAACTGAAACTACTCTGTCTTTATTGAAAATGAAAGACACATTTTGACCTTTTCCTCATTTCTTAAGGTTTCTTTGGTGCATTTATTGTGGTGGCAAATGTGCACCTTTCTGGATTGTGCATTCAAAATGTTATAGTTTCTCGTTGTTGTTTTATTTGTCAGGATCGTAAGTATAAGACTAGTTCATACACCTTTAAAAACTATAGACTAAAACTTGATATTTGACCAATTTTGATCCATGGGATAAATCACATGAGCACTGAGTAAATGAGCCCTGTATATAAGCCGATGACTTGGTGAAGTGAAAAATACAGGGAACCCATGAGACCTGACACATACTGTAATTCTGAGTGACGCTGATAGAACCAGAATGAAGAGTAAAGATCCTTAACTCTACAAGAGGACAACTTGCAAGAACATTGCCATGTATTGCAATAAGTGTTAACTTGTTTTCACATCACATGTTCCAATTATATGACATCCACTGTCATCCAGGAATACTATGTTTCTTATTAACAACTTTCACACCAAATGATCAAATAGTGATACATACAACAACACATAATATGTCCGCAGTTAACATACATGTGAATGAAGTCTCAGGGCCTGATCACATATGTATGTATGGATACAAGTTACTTTTGTGTTATTCAAACCTCACTTTTTTTCAATGACACTGACGTGTGACAATGATTGGCCTCTTTGGAAAGATTCACAGGATGTCTTATCCCGAGCCTCTATTGCAGCAGTACACCCTTGTTTGTGGTACACTCCTGCGTTTCATGATTCCCTGTTCCATGTACTGCGGACCTTTTAGTATCTGTGTATTGCTTGATCTGGTAGATACTGTACACTGGGAAAGAACATGATCAGTAACTACAACCATTATTTTCCTATAAACACAAATAATATTAACATACTTATCAACCAACAAAGGCTCTCATTACGATTTGATACAATGTGAATTGATATTGAAATGTACTCAAAAATAAATCAATATCAATTCAAATCAATCACAAATAGTCATGAAGTTATCTCATAATTTTTACATGAACAAAGTTAAATATTTAGCTTTCTAGGATGTTCATTGAGAAGTGAAAATGATTTAGACATGGTTTTAGAAAATACACAGTAAGGACACGGCACGCCAGCAGAGGGAGTCCCCACCTGAGCTTAGACTATGCTGCATGTGTGAAGGCCAGTAACATCACTTCAGCATAATGAAGCCCGTCACAATTCAAATGCTCATTTCAGATGCAGCCTCCTTTTCCCGTGAAATGAAGGATCCATCAGATGTATCACAAGATTCAATGCACGCTTGTTGGCTGTTGTTAGGCAACAGGACCGGTGGGCGGAAACACCAGGTGACGCTATTAGACTGTCCCATTCGGGCCTTCCAGCTATTAAGCGGAAGACCCCGACGTCAAAGGATGCAGCCTATGAGCTGCTCACTTTACAGGCACTTCATGTTTGGCACAGCCATTGATAGTGCATGTTGATAATAATATATAAACTATTGTAAATATGGTTCTGTACACCCTAGGCCGCAGGTCGATGATCGACTTTGTGGTTGTTTCATCTGACCTGCGACCATATGTTTTGGACACTCGGGTTAAGAGAGGGGCGGAGCTGTCAACTGATCACCACCTGGTGGTGAGTTGGATCCGATGGCAGGAGAGAAAGCTGGACAGACTCGGCAGACCCAAACGTACTGTAAGGGTCTGCTGGGAACGCCTGGCCGAGTCTCCTGTCAGAGAGATCTTTAACTCCCACCTCCGGCAGAGCTTCAACCAGATCCCGAGGGAGGCTGGAGACATTGAGTCCGAATGGACCATGTTCTCCGCCTCCATTGTCGAAGCAGCCACTCGGAGCTGTGGCCGTAAGGTCTCCGGTGCCTGTCGAGGCGGGAATCCCCGAACCCGGTGGTGGACACCGGAAGTAAGGGAAAACGTAAAGCTGAAGAAGGAGTCTTATCGGCCCTGGTTGGTTTGTGGGACTCCTGAGGCAGCTGACAGGTACCGGAAGGCCAAGCGGACTGCTGCCCGGGTGGTTGTGGAGGCAAAAACTCGGGCCTGGGAGGAGTTTGGTGAGGCCATGGAGAAGGACTATTGACTGGCCTCGAAGAGATTCTGGCAAACCGTCTGGCGCCTCAGGAGAGGGAAACAGTGCCCTACCAACGCTGTTTACAGTGGAGGTGGGAGGCTGTTGACCTCAACTGGGGATGTCGTCGGACGGTGGAAGGAGTACTTCGAGGATCTCCTCAATCCCACCATCACGTCCTCCATTGAGGAAGCAGAGGCTTAGGGCTCAGAGGTGGACTCGTCCATCACCCAAGCCGAAGTCTCTGAGGTAGTCAAGAAACTCCTCAGTGGCAAGGCACCGGGGGTGGATGAGATTCGCCCTGAGTACCTCAAGTCTCTGGATGTTGTGGGGCTGTCTTGGCTGACACGCCTCTGAAGCATCGCGTGGCGGTCGGGGACTGTGCCTCTGGGATGGCAGACCGGCGTGGTGGTCCCTCTTTTTAAGAAGGGGGACCGGAGGGTGTGTTCCAACTACAGGGGGATCACACTTCTCAGCCTTCCCTGGAAAGTCTATGCCAGGGTACTGGAGAGGAGAATACAGCCGATAGTAGAACCTCGGATTCAGGAGGAACAGTGTGGTTTTCGTCCAGGCCGTGGAACGCTGGACCAGCTCTACACCCTCTACAGGGTGCTGGAGGGTTCATGGGAGTTTGGTCAACCAATCCACATGTGTTTTGTGGATTTGGAGAAGGCATTCGACTGTGTCCCTCGTGGCATCCTGTGGAGGGTGCTTCGGGAGAATGGGGTCTGTGGTCCTTTATTAAGGGCTGTCAGGTCCCTGTACGGCCGAAGCAGGAGCTTGGTTCGCATTGCCGGCAGTAAGTCGGACTTGTTCCCAGTGCATGTCGGACTCCGGCAGAGCTGCCCTTTGTAGCCGGTTCTGTTCGTAATTTTTATGGACAGAATTTCTAGGCGCAGCCAGGGGCCGGAGGGTGTCAGGTTTGGGGACCACACGATCTTGTCTTGCTATTTGTGGATGATGTTGTCGTGTTGGCCCCTTCAAACCAGGACCTTCAGCATGCACTGGGACGGTTTACCGCAGAGTGTGAAGCAGCTGGAATGAAAATCAGTACCTCCAAATCCGAGGCCATGGTCCTCAGTCGGAAAAGGGTGGCTTGCCCACTTCCCGTTGGTGGAGAGTTCCTTCCTCAAGTGGAGTAAGTATCTCGGGGTCTTGTTCACGAGTGAGAGAAGGATGGAACGGGAGATTCACAGACGGATCGGTGCAGCTTCTGCAGTAATGCGGTCGATGTACCGGTCCGTCGTGGTGAAGAAAGCAATTACCGGTCAATTACCGCTCAATTTACCGGTCAATCTACGTTCCTACTCTCACCTATGGTCATGAGCTTTGGGACATGACCGAAAAGGACAAGATCCCGGATACAGGCGGCCTGGAATGAGCTTCCTCTGCAGGGTGGCTGGGCGATCCCTTAGAGATGAGGGTGAGAAGCTCGGTCACCCGGGAGGAGCTCGGAGTAGAGCCGCTGCTCCTCCACATCGAGAGGGGTCAGCTGAGGTGGCTTGGGGATCTGTTACGGATGCCTACTGGACGCCTTCCCAGGAAGGTGCTCCGGGCCCGTCCGACCGGGAGGAGACCCCGGGGAAGACCTAGGACACGCTGGTGGGACTATGTCTCCCGGCTGGCCTGGGAAGGCCTCGGTGTCCCCCCGGAAGAGCTGGAGGAAGTGTCTAGGGTGAGGGATGTCTGGGCATCTCTGCTTAGACTGCTGCCCCCGCGACCCGGCCCCGGATAAGCGGTAGAAAATGGATGGATGGGTTCTGTGTTTCTATATACTGACACATAAAATACCAAATGAGGTTGATCTGGTTGAACCAATAAGTGTAATGTGATAAACTTCTGACCCACATCTTAATTTGTCTTTATTATTTTCAGCAAGTGAGTTCCTCCCACAGTCACTCAAGTAAATGAATGCACATAGAGCTGAGTACTAGAGTCAGGCATCTTTATTTAACCGCTGTAAGGTCGGTCTAACCTTCCACAAGCACTGGCCATAATTGCCTAAGCAAATACAAGAAACAAAAGAAAACAAATCTAGTGTCTCACGTCACACAAAAACAAAACCGTGTATACATACAGGTATGACTACCACATCACACTCAAATAAGTAGAAATAAGTGTTTGTCACTCTCAATCACTATATGCAAAGCAGATATGAATTATGGCTTAGTCAGGACACCAACCCATCCAATAAAGAGGTAGCATGATGAAGCGGTCATGAGCCAATATTCAAACCAATAGAAACAAATGTCAAACCAATGCAATAAACAAATATCTCAAAGTAAATACAACCAAAACTTAGGCAGGGAAAACAGTGATCAAAACTTAAAAGCACACAAATAGCTCTGCAAAGAAAAAGAACATTACAATAAAGTAAAACCATGCGCCAAAACACCCTAATACCAGCATATTTCATAACATTATTTCAAATAAAACTATTGAAACATTCATTTCTTTAATACAAAAGTAGTATTTAAATTATACAATACAAAGCTTAAATGGGCTCGTAAAGGCATACGCAGTTCTGAAGTGAAAAATTACAGCGTCTGGGAATCTTTCAATCACTGCTCATTATTAAAAAACATGGAATTAGCTTCCATTGCTATGCAGATGATACTCAGCTATATATCTCATCAAGACCAGATGATTCCTCACAGCTATCCAAATTGGCAGAGTGCATTGAAGATATACAACATTGGATGACCTGTAATTTCCTTCTTTTAAATTCTAATAAAACAGAAATATTACTTATCGGATCAAAGACACGCAAACCAAATATTTCTGATCATAACATGCAGGTTGAAGGATGTACTGTTACTCCAACAAATACAGTAAAAGATCTAGACGTTATATTAGACAGCAACCTTCATTCATTCATTCATTCATTTTCTACCGCTTATCCGGTAGAAACCTGTCATTTCAAATCACATCTCAAATGTCATAAAAACAGCCTTTTTCCACCTAAGAAATGTTGCCAGGTTACGAAATATTCTGTGTGTTGCTGACGCGGAGAAGCTTATTCATGCATTTATGACCTCAAGACTTGACTACTGTAATGCGCTACTTAGTGTTTGTCCTGCATCATCAATAAACAATCTACAGTTAGTTCAGAACGCAGCTGCCAGAGTTCTAACCAAGAAAATACGATCACATAACCCCAATGTTATCAACCCTTCACTGGCTACACATTAAGTATCGTATTGACTTTAAAGTTCTTTTAATCACTTATAAAGCCTTAAAGGGTTTAGCCCCTACCTACCTAACAGAGCTTCTATCACACTACAACCCATCACGCTCTCTAAGATCTCACAACGCAGGACTTTTGATAATAACTAGAATAACTAAATCCACCGAAGGGGGTCGAGCTTTCTCATACGTAGCACCTAAACTCTGGAATAACCTTCCTGATATTATTCCAGGATCAGACACACTCGCCCAATTTAAATCTAGACTAAAGACGCATCTTTTCAGCCAAGCATTCACTTAAAGCAAATATGCAAAACAAACCACCAGGAGATGCTGACATTAGATATTATTTACTAGAATAATTGGATTTATTATATAACACACCATGTAGTGTGTTTTACCCTTTCTTGGGTTTTTCGTTTTTCCCCTGTAAAGCTGCTTTGGAACAATGCAAATTGTGAAAAGCGCTATATAAATAAAATTGAATTGCTCCAATATTGAAAGCCAGGGGTTCCCAAAGAGGGAGGTTGTGAGGTCGCAAGGGCGGAAGATGATTTCAAGAAATCTTTTATTTTATTATTAGAAATAGCGCATGTAATCAATAAGTGTAACAAAATATTAGTGAATTTCAAAACTAAAACCAGACAAATAAAAAGTCACCAATCTTAGGAATTTCCTCCCCCTTGATCAAGACACCTGAGGTGATTACGTAACATTAATGACATCAGCAATCGCCAGTGTTCATTTTGACAGCAATTTCTGATTTAGTCTTAGTCTTTTGAATAACACACCATTTAGTTTTAGTCATATTTCATCATCTGAAATCTTTCAGCCTTAGTCTAGTTTTAGTCGACTAAATATCATAAGAGTTTTAGTCTCAGTCTAGAGTTTATTCGACTAAATTTCATAAGAGTTTTAGTCTCAGTCTAGTTTTAGTCGACTAATTGTCATAAGAGTTTTAGTCTCAGTCTAGTTTTAGTCGACTAAATGTCATAAGAGTTTTAGTCTCAGTCTAGTTTTAGTTGACTAAATGTCATAAGAGTTTTAGTCTCAGTCTAGAGTTTATTCGACTAAATGTCATAAGAGTTTTAGTCTCAGTCTAGTTTTAGTCGACTAAATGTCATAAGAGTTTTAGTCTCAGTCTAGTTTTAGTCGACTAAATGTCATAAGAGTTTTAGTCTCAGTCTAGTTTTAGTCGACTAAATGTCATAAGAGTTTTAGTCTCAGTCTAGTTTATTTGACTAAATGTCATAAGAGTTTTAGTCTCAGTCTAGTTTTAGTCGACTAAATGTCATAAGAGTTTTAGTCTCAGTCTAGTTTTAGTCGACTAAATGTCATAAGAGTTTTAGTCTCAGTCTAGTTTTAGTCGACTAAATGTCATAAGAGTTTTAGTCTCAGTCTAGAGTTTATTCGACTAAATGTCATAAGAGTTTTAGTCTCAGTCTAGTTTTAGTCGACTAAATGTCATAAGAGTTTTAGTCTCAGTCTAGTTTTAGTCGACTAAATGTCATAAGAGTTTTAGTCTCAGTCTAGTTTTAGTCGACTAAATGTCATAAGAGTTTTAGTCTCAGTCTAGAGTTTATTCGACTAAATGTCATAAGAGTTTTAGTCTCAGTCTAGAGTTTATTCGACTAAATGTCATAAGAGTTTTAGTCGACTAAATGTCATAAGAGTTTTAGTCTCAGTCTAGTTTTAGTCGACTAAATGTCATAAGAGTTTTAGTCTCAGTCTAGTTTTAGTCGACTAAATGTCATAAGAGTTTTAGTCTCAGTCTAGTTTTAGTCGACTAAATGTCATAAGAGTTTTAGTCTCAGTCTAGTTTTAGTCGACTAAATGTCATAAGAGTTTTAGTCTCAGTCTAGTTTTAGTCGACTAAATGTCATAAGAGTTTTAGTCTCAGTCTAGTTTTAGTCGACTAAATGTCATAAGAGTTTTAGTCTCAGTCTAGTTTTAGTCGACTAAATGTCATAAGAGTTTTAGTCTCAGTCTAGAGTTTATTCGACTAAATGTCATAAGAGTTTTAGTCGACTAAATGTCATAAGAGTTTTAGTCTCAGTCTAGAGTTTATTAGACTAAATGTCATAAGAGTTTTAGTCTCAGTCTAGTTTTAGTCGACTAAATGTCATAAGAGTTTTAGTCTCAGTCTAGTTTTAGTCGACTAAATGTCATAAGAGTTTTAGTCTCAGTCTAGTTTTAGTCGACTAAATGTCATAAGAGTTTTAGTCTCAGTCTAGAGTTTATTCGACTAAATGTCATAAGAGTTTTAGTCTCAGTCTAGTTTTAGTCGACTAAATGTCATAAGAGTTTTAGTCTCAGTCTAGTTTTAGTCGACTAAATGTCATAAGAGTTTTAGTCTCAGTCTAGTTTTAGTCGACTAAATGTCATAAGAGTTTTAGTCTCAGTCTAGTTTATTTGACTAAATGTCATAAGAGTTTAAGTCTCAGTCTAGTTTTAGTCGACTAAATGTCATAAGAGTTTTAGTCTCAGTCTAGTTTTAGTCGACTAAATGTCATAAGAGTTTTAGTCTCAGTCTAGTTTTAGTCGACTAAATGTCATAAGAGTTTTAGTCTCAGTCTAGAGTTTATTCGACTAAATGTCATAAGAGTTTTAGTCTCAGTCTAGTTTTAGTCGACTAAATGTCATAAGAGTTTTAGTCTCAGTCTAGTTTTAGTCGACTAAATGTCATAAGAGTTTTAGTCTCAGTCTAGTTTTAGTCGACTAAATGTCATAAGAGTTTTAGTCTCAGTCTAGAGTTTATTCGACTAAATGTCATAAGAGTTTTAGTCTCAGTCTAGTTTTAGTCGACTAAATGTCATAAGAGTTTTAGTCTCAGTCTAGTTTTAGTCGACTAAATGTCATAAGAGTTTTAGTCTCAGTCTAGTTTTAGTCAACTAAATGTCATAAGAGTTTTAGTCTCAGTCTAGTTTTAGTCGACTAAATGTCATAAGAGTTTTAGTCTCAGTCTAGAGTTTATTCGACTAAATGTCATAAGAGTTTTAGTCTCAGTCTAGTTTTAGTCGACTAAATGTCATAAGAGTTTTAGTCTCAGTCTAGTTTTAGTCGACTAAATGTCATAAGAGTTTTAGTCTCAGTCTAGTTTTAGTCGACTAAATGTCATAAGAGTTTTAGTCTCAGTCTAGAGTTTATTCGACTAAATGTCATAAGAGTTTTAGTCTCAGTCTAGAGTTTATTCGACTAAATGTCATAAGAGTTTTAGTCGACTAAATGTCATAAGAGTTTTAGTCTCAGTCTAGTTTTAGTCGACTAAATGTCATAAGAGTTTTAGTCTCAGTCTAGTTTTAGTCGACTAAATGTCATAAGAGTTTTAGTCTCAGTCTAGTTTTAGTCGACTAAATGTCATAAGAGTTTTAGTCTCAGTCTAGTTTTAGTCGACTAAATGTCATAAGAGTTTTAGTCTCAGTCTAGTTTTAGTCGACTAAATGTCATAAGAGTTTTAGTCTCAGTCTAGTTTTAGTCGACTAAATGTCATAAGAGTTTTAGTCTCAGTCTAGTTTTAGTCGACTAAATGTCATAAGAGTTTTAGTCTCAGTCTAGAGTTTATTCGACTAAATGTCATAAGAGTTTTAGTCTCAGTCTAGAGTTTATTAGACTAAATGTCATAAGAGTTTTAGTCTCAGTCTAGTTTTAGTCGACTAAATGTCATAAGAGTTTTAGTCTCAGTCTAGTTTTAGTCGACTAAATGTCATAAGAGTTTTAGTCTCAGTCTAGTTTTAGTCGACTAAATGTCATAAGAGTTTTAGTCTCAGTCTAGAGTTTATTCGACTAAATGTCATAAGAGTTTTAGTCTCAGTCTAGTTTTAGTCGACTAAATGTCATAAGAGTTTTAGTCTCAGTCTAGTTTTAGTCGACTAAATGTCATAAGAGTTTTAGTCTCAGTCTAGTTTTAGTCGACTAAATGTCATAAGAGTTTTAGTCTCAGTCTAGTTTATTTGACTAAATGTCATAAGAGTTTAAGTCTCAGTCTAGTTTTAGTCGACTAAATGTCATAAGAGTTTTAGTCTCAGTCTAGTTTTAGTCGACTAAATGTCATAAGAGTTTTAGTCTCAGTCTAGTTTTAGTCGACTAAATGTCATAAGAGTTTTAGTCTCAGTCTAGAGTTTATTCGACTAAATGTCATAAGAGTTTTAGTCTCAGTCTAGTTTTAGTCGACTAAATGTCATAAGAGTTTTAGTCTCAGTCTAGTTTTAGTCGACTAAATGTCATAAGAGTTTTAGTCTCAGTCTAGTTTTAGTCGACTAAATGTCATAAGAGTTTTAGTCTCAGTCTAGAGTTTATTCGACTAAATGTCATAAGAGTTTTAGTCTCAGTCTAGTTTTAGTCGACTAAATGTCATAAGAGTTTTAGTCTCAGTCTAGTTTTAGTCGACTAAATGTCATAAGAGTTTTAGTCTCAGTCTAGTTTTAGTCAACTAAATGTCATAAGAGTTTTAGTCTCAGTCTAGTTTTAGTCGACTAAATGTCATAAGAGTTTTAGTCTCAGTCTAGAGTTTATTCGACTAAATGTCATAAGAGTTTTAGTCTCAGTCTAGTTTTAGTCGACTAAATGTCATAAGAGTTTTAGTCTCAGTCTAGTTTTAGTCGACTAAATGTCATAAGAGTTTTAGTCTCAGTCTAGAGTTTATTAGACTAAATGTCATAAGAGTTTTAGTCTCAGTCTAGTTTTAGTCGACTAAATGTCATAAGAGTTTTAGTCTCAGTCTAGTTTTAGTCGACTAAATGTCATAAGAGTTTTAGTCTCAGTCTAGTTTTAGTCGACTAAATGTCATAAGAGTTTTAGTCTCAGTCTAGTTTTAGTCGACTAAATGTCATAAGAGTTTTAGTCTCAGTCTAGAGTTTATTCGACTAAATGTCATAAGAGTTTTAGTCGACTAAATGTCATAAGAGTTTTAGTCGACTAAATGTCATAAGAGTTTTAGTCTCAGTCTAGAGTTTATTAGACTAAATGTCATAACAGTTTTAGTCTCAGTCTAGTTTTAGTCGACTAAATGTCATAAGAGTTTTAGTCTCAGTCTAGTTTTAGTCGACTAAATGTCATAAGAGTTTTAGTCTCAGTCTAGTTTTAGTCGACTAAATGTCATAAGAGTTTTAGTCTCAGTCTAGAGTTTATTCGACTAAATGTCATAAGAGTTTTAGTCTCAGTCTAGTTTTAGTCGACTAAATGTCATAAGAGTTTTAGTCTCAGTCTAGTTTTAGTCGACTAAATGTCATAAGAGTTTTAGTCTCAGTCTAGTTTTAGTCGACTAAATGTCATAAGAGTTTTAGTCTCAGTCTAGTTTATTTGACTAAATGTCATAAGAGTTTAAGTCTCAGTCTAGTTTTAGTCGACTAAATGTCATAAGAGTTTTAGTCTCAGTCTAGTTTTAGTCGACTAAATGTCATAAGAGTTTTAGTCTCAGTCTAGTTTTAGTCGACTAAATGTCATAAGAGTTTTAGTCTCAGTCTAGAGTTTATTCGACTAAATGTCATAAGAGTTTTAGTCTCAGTCTAGTTTTAGTCGACTAAATGTCATAAGAGTTTTAGTCTCAGTCTAGTTTTAGTCGACTAAATGTCATAAGAGTTTTAGTCTCAGTCTAGTTTTAGTCGACTAAATGTCATAAGAGTTTTAGTCTCAGTCTAGAGTTTATTCGACTAAATGTCATAAGAGTTTTAGTCTCAGTCTAGTTTTAGTCGACTAAATGTCATAAGAGTTTTAGTCTCAGTCTAGTTTATTTGACTAAATGTCATAAGAGTTTTAGTCTCAGTCTAGTTTTAGTCGACTAAATGTCATAAGAGTTTTAGTCTCAGTCTAGAGTTTATTAGACTAAATGTCATAAGAGTTTTAGTCTCAGTCTAGAGTTTATTCGACTAAATGTCATAAGAGTTTTAGTCGACTAAATGTCATAAGAGTTTTAGTCTCAGTCTAGAGTTTATTAGACTAAATGTCATAAGAGTTTTAGTCTCAGTCTAGTTTTAGTCGACTAAATGTCATAAGAGTTTTAGTCTCAGTCTAGTTTTAGTCGACTAAATGTCATAAGAGTTTTAGTCTCAGTCTAGTTTTAGTCGACTAAATGTCATAAGAGTTTTAGTCTCAGTCTAGAGTTTATTCGACTAAATATCATAAGAGTTTTAGTCTCAGTCTAGTTTTAGTCGACTAAATGTCATAAGAGTTTTAGTCTCAGTCTAGTTTTAGTCGACTAAATGTCATAAGAGTTTTAGTCTCAGTCTAGAGTTTATTAGACTAAATGTCATAAGAGTTTTAGTCTCAGTCTAGTTTATTTGACTAAATGTCATAAGAGTTTAAGTCTCAGTCTAGTTTTAGTCGACTAAATGTCATAAGAGTTTTAGTCTCAGTCTAGTTTTAGTCGACTAAATGTCATAAGAGTTTTAGTCTCAGTCTAGTTTTAGTCGACTAAATGTCATAAGAGTTTTAGTCTCAGTCTAGAGTTTATTCGACTAAATGTCATAAGAGTTTTAGTCTCAGTCTAGTTTTAGTCGACTAAATGTCATAAGAGTTTTAGTCTCAGTCTAGTTTTAGTCGACTAAATGTCATAAGAGTTTTAGTCTCAGTCTAGTTTTAGTCGACTAAATGTCATAAGAGTTTTAGTCTCAGTCTAGAGTTTATTCGACTAAATGTCATAAGAGTTTTAGTCTCAGTCTAGTTTTAGTCGACTAAATGTCATAAGAGTTTTAGTCTCAGTCTAGTTTTAGTCGACTAAATGTCATAAGAGTTTTAGTCTCAGTCTAGTTTTAGTCAACTAAATGTCATAAGAGTTTTAGTCTCAGTCTAGTTTTAGTCGACTAAATGTCATAAGAGTTTTAGTCTCAGTCTAGAGTTTATTCGACTAAATGTCATAAGAGTTTTAGTCTCAGTCTAGTTTTAGTCGACTAAATGTCATAAGAGTTTTAGTCTCAGTCTAGTTTTAGTCGACTAAATGTCATAAGAGTTTTAGTCTCAGTCTAGAGTTTATTAGACTAAATGTCATAAGAGTTTTAGTCTCAGTCTAGTTTTAGTCGACTAAATGTCATAAGAGTTTAAGTCTCAGTCTAGTTTTAGTCGACTAAATGTCATAAGAGTTTTAGTCTCAGTCTAGTTTTAGTCGACTAAATGTCATAAGAGTTTTAGTCTCAGTCTAGTTTTAGTCGACTAAATGTCATAAGAGTTTTAGTCTCAGTCTAGTTTTAGTCGACTAAATGTCATAAGAGTTTTAGTCTCAGTCTAGTTTTAGTCGACTAAATGTCATAAGAGTTTTAGTCTCAGTCTAGAGTTTATTCGACTAAATGTCATAAGAGTTTTAGTCTCAGTCTAGTTTTAGTCGACTAAATGTCATAAGAGTTTTAGTCTCAGTCTAGTTTTAGTCGACTAAATGTCATAAGAGTTTTAGTCTCAGTCTAGTTTATTTGACTAAATGTCATAAGAGTTTTAGTCTCAGTCTAGTTTTAGTCGACTAAATGTCATAAGAGTTTTAGTCTCAGTCTAGAGTTTATTAGACTAAATGTCATAAGAGTTTTAGTCTCAGTCTAGTTTATTTGACTAAATGTCATAAGAGTTTTAGTCTCAGTCTAGTTTTAGTCGACTAAATGTCATAAGAGTTTTAGTCTCAGTCTAGAGTTTATTAGACTAAATGTCATAAGAGTTTTAGTCTCAGTCTAGAGTTTATTCGACTAAATGTCATAAGAGTTTTAGTCGACTAAATGTCATAAGAGTTTTAGTCTCAGTCTAGAGTTTATTAGACTAAATGTCATAAGAGTTTTAGTCTCAGTCTAGTTTTAGTCGACTAAATGTCATAAGAGTTTTAGTCTCAGTCTAGTTTTAGTCGACTAAATGTCATAAGAGTTTTAGTCTCAGTCTAGTTTTAGTCGACTAAATGTCATAAGAGTTTTAGTCTCAGTCTAGAGTTTATTCGACTAAATATCATAAGAGTTTTAGTCTCAGTCTAGTTTTAGTCGACTAAATGTCATAAGAGTTTTAGTCTCAGTCTAGTTTATTTGACTAAATGTCATAAGAGTTTAAGTCTCAGTCTAGTTTTAGTCGACTAAATGTCATAAGAGTTTTAGTCTCAGTCTAGTTTTAGTCGACTAAATGTCATAAGAGTTTTAGTCTCAGTCTAGTTTTAGTCGACTAAATGTCATAAGAGTTTTAGTCTCAGTCTAGAGTTTATTCGACTAAATGTCATAAGAGTTTTAGTCTCAGTCTAGTTTTAGTCGACTAAATGTCATAAGAGTTTTAGTCTCAGTCTAGTTTTAGTCGACTAAATGTCATAAGAGTTTTAGTCTCAGTCTAGTTTTAGTCGACTAAATGTCATAAGAGTTTTAGTCTCAGTCTAGAGTTTATTCGACTAAATGTCATAAGAGTTTTAGTCTCAGTCTAGTTTTAGTCGACTAAATGTCATAAGAGTTTTAGTCTCAGTCTAGTTTTAGTCGACTAAATGTCATAAGAGTTTTAGTCTCAGTCTAGTTTTAGTCAACTAAATGTCATAAGAGTTTTAGTCTCAGTCTAGTTTTAGTCGACTAAATGTCATAAGAGTTTTAGTCTCAGTCTAGAGTTTATTCGACTAAATGTCATAAGAGTTTTAGTCTCAGTCTAGTTTTAGTCGACTAAATGTCATAAGAGTTTTAGTCTCAGTCTAGTTTTAGTCGACTAAATGTCATAAGAGTTTTAGTCTCAGTCTAGAGTTTATTAGACTAAATGTCATAAGAGTTTTAGTCTCAGTCTAGTTTTAGTCGACTAAATGTCATAAGAGTTTAAGTCTCAGTCTAGTTTTAGTCGACTAAATGTCATAAGAGTTTTAGTCTCAGTCTAGTTTTAGTCGACTAAATGTCATAAGAGTTTTAGTCTCAGTCTAGTTTTAGTCGACTAAATGTCATAAGAGTTTTAGTCTCAGTCTAGTTTTAGTCGACTAAATGTCATAAGAGTTTTAGTCTCAGTCTAGTTTTAGTCGACTAAATGTCATAAGAGTTTTAGTCTCAGTCTAGAGTTTATTCGACTAAATGTCATAAGAGTTTTAGTCTCAGTCTAGTTTTAGTCGACTAAATGTCATAAGAGTTTTAGTCTCAGTCTAGTTTTAGTCGACTAAATGTCATAAGAGTTTTAGTCTCAGTCTAGTTTTAGTCGACTAAATGTCATAAGAGTTTTAGTCTCAGTCTAGAGTTTATTCGACTAAATGTCATAAGAGTTTTAGTCTCAGTCTAGTTTTAGTCGACTAAATGTCATAAGAGTTTTAGTCTCAGTCTAGTTTTAGTCGACTAAATGTCATAAGAGTTTTAGTCTCAGTCTAGTTTTAGTCAACTAAATGTCATAAGAGTTTTAGTCTCAGTCTAGTTTTAGTCGACTAAATGTCATAAGAGTTTTAGTCTCAGTCTAGAGTTTATTCGACTAAATGTCATAAGAGTTTTAGTCTCAGTCTAGTTTTAGTCGACTAAATGTCATAAGAGTTTTAGTCTCAGTCTAGTTTTAGTCGACTAAATGTCATAAGAGTTTTAGTCTCAGTCTAGAGTTTATTAGACTAAATGTCATAAGAGTTTTAGTCTCAGTCTAGTTTTAGTCGACTAAATGTCATAAGAGTTTAAGTCTCAGTCTAGTTTTAGTCGACTAAATGTCATAAGAGTTTTAGTCTCAGTCTAGTTTTAGTCGACTAAATGTCATAAGAGTTTTAGTCTCAGTCTAGTTTTAGTCGACTAAATGTCATAAGAGTTTTAGTCTCAGTCTAGTTTTAGTCGACTAAATCTAAAGTGGACTTAGTGGACTAAATGTTTCTCCAGAATTTTCGGTAATGGGAAGTAGCCATCAGTCTCTTATGGAATGCTATTAAGGTTTGAATATGCAATACAGACACAAATTTAACGGTTGTAATACAAAACATGTATTTTATTTTATTCTTAATGTTAAAAACACTGACAGTGGCTTTTTCACAAAAGATAATCTCACATAAAATGAGCATAAGGCCTGCTCTCCATGAAAAACATCAGTTATGCATTCTCCCTGAATGAAATGCAATGCAATAGCCATTCTTTCAAGATGAAGTATAAAATTATTGAAATAGATAACCACCTAACTCTGAACTTACTGTTTTCTGCTGTCACATTAAGAAAAATAAAGTGCATTCTCAACAATAATAAAACTATTGGTTGTAATGCCATTGCACAAGGTATCTATACAGAAAATTCACTACTGTTAATCTTCGCGTACCTCAAGAGTAGTTAAATAACTGCTAGGCTACAATTGTAACCGTTTCTCAAAAGCCGAGGGTCAACAACCACACTCCGGAGGAGCCGACACCAAGGACACCAGTCAGGCAGGACAACGATGGTACGCAATCTTTTCTCTTTATTAAGCACTTAAAACAACATTGGAGCTCCACTCCAGTCTCGAGTTTTGCTTCTTGCAGGGCAGCGGTGGACCAGACTTTCGTTGAAGGGTGTCGCCACAGCGTCCAACAATTTCCTGTGTCCACAGAACAACAATGAGTAGGCAGTACAAACGTTACTAACCGGCTTTCTCTTTCCACCGAGCAAAGAGGGAGGAGGTGGCAGTCTCCAAGGTAAGAATCAAGAATCACAAGGTGGAAGTGACTGGGCTTTCTTCGGTTCCTAGAACAATAATCAGAGAATAATCTCCCACAACTCAAGTACGGCTCATCCCACCAGCACACAAGGCCGAGCTTCTCCGTTCTCAAATACGGCAACAAACAGGCTAGGAACCTGGACACAGTTCTTCAGATCGGTAGATCAGATTTAGTTCTTGATGCCCCACTGGTTAGACTTTCCCAGACAAAGATTTCAGAGTGATGGTAATGGTTAAATCTCCCACACTCGTGCATGCATCAATACTAGAACTCCTCACACATACTCACTTCACACTTTCAGACACTGCAATGCCACACCACCTCACAGTGAACAACAGGCCTTCACTCCATCTCGGCATGGTCGGACAATCCACAGATGGCTTTTCGTAAGGGGGTATCAGGTTTCCAGATCGATCACATAAGGCCCGGTTCCTTACTTGGTCTCTGAGGCTCACGGCGAGAGAGAAATACACCCTGCCAGCAAGCACAGGTCAGTATTCAGCATGCTCTAGGCCAAGAAATTTGCATGCCGGGCTCCGCCCCCGGATATCCGGGTATAAAAGGGGAACCGGCGTGCTCATTCATTCACCTTTTGTGCTGAGGAGCCTGAGAGCATCTCGTGACTGCTGCAGCGGACGGCTGTTGTAATGGCATGAAGGACACAACGTCTCGTTCCCTCCATCAGGGAACAGAGGTTACATACGTAACCGAGACGTTCCCTTTCTGTCGGTCTCTCGACGTTGTGTCGAAGCCGACAGATGGGGTTCCTATTGAAAACGCTACGGCACTAGCCGCGTCACAATCTCCAGCTAAGCGACGTTGACCGGCATAGGCGAGTCAGACGTAAGCGCTCTCGCAAAATTGTAACCTTCCAGTAGGTAGACAGGGGGTCCCAGAGCTTTAGCAAGATGGGAAGCCCCTGCCCTCGGCCATCTCAGACGGCTCCATTGGCGAGAGCCATCCGGTACCGTAGGACCACTGGGTAAGCGCTACTCCCTCAAGGGGGAGGTGCGCTACGGAGACCAGTTTCCAGCTTTTAGGGGGGAAACAGTGGAGAATCAACATGGTCTTACCGGCAGGGAAGAACTCATGGGAGGTATGTGCGGGACGCCGCAAGGTGGATGTCCACCTGGGGGAGGTCATGGGTTCCCGAAGGGGAACCAAGTCATGACGAAATCTCAGACGGAACCACCCTGCTTGGGGGTTACTGCGTCTGGAGCACTGAGGTCGGTTAGAGCTACACGTGGCTAACTCAGCTTGGGCCCGCCAAAGGTGGTAGGCTACTCCGCCCAGCCCACTGCCTTGAGTGCTTAGTGATGGATGGAATGCCTATTCTTCGCCCGAGGGGAAAGAAGGGAGGCAGATGATCGCGCACTGACCCACGGGGGGATGGCGCTCTTTCACAGGCGTACGCCCTGCCGGCCGCTGGTCTCACCTGGTGTTACCCTGTAAGACTCGAGCTGACACCGGTTCCACGCTGAGGTTGTAGAACCTCGCGAAGGTGTTGGGGCGTAGCCCAACCCGCAGCTCTGCATATGTCTGCCAGAGAGGCACCCTGAGCCAGTGCCCATGAGGAGGCAACACCCCTGGTGGAGTGTGCTCTAACTGCCAGCGGGCATGGGCAGTCCTGAGATCGGTACGCCGCCATGACGGCGTCCACAATCCAGTGCGCCAGTCTCTGTTTGGAGACAGCTCTCCCCTTCTGCTGACCTCCGTAACAAACAAAGAGCTGCTCAGAGCCTCTGAAGCTCTACGTGCGGTCCACGTAGAGGTGCAAGGCGTGTTCTGGACACAACACGGATGGGGTTGGGTATTCCTCCCCGGTGGGGAGCGCCTGCAAGGTCACCACCTGGTCCCGGAAGGGAGTAGTGGGAACCTTGGGCACGTAGCCGGGCCGGGGTCTCAGGGTCACGTGAGAATCACCGGGCCCGAAATTTAGGCAATCCGTGGATACGGAAAATGCTTGCAGATCCCCCACCCTCTTGATGGATGCGAGCGCCATCAGGAGAGCCGTCTTCATCGTGAGATGAGAAAGAGCAGCCTCTCCGAGGGGCTCGAAGGGAGGCCTCTGAAGGCCTGCCAGGACCACATTGAGGTCCCAAGAGGGTACGGAGCGCGGCCGAGGCGGGTTAAGCCTCCTCGCGCCCCTGAGGAACCTGATGATCAGGTCATGCTGCCCTAGAGGTTTTCCAGCAACTGGTTCGTGATGAGCGGCGATAGCGGCTACATACACTTTCAGTGTGGAAGGGGAGAGATTACTCTCCAACCCATCCTGCAAGAAGGACAGCACGTGCCTGATCGATCAAATCCGTGGGTCTTCTCTGCGAGAAGAACACCAAGACGAGAAGAGGCGCCACTTAAAGGCGTACAGCCGCCTTGTGGCAGGTGCCCTAGCCTGAGTGATGGTCTCCACCACCGCGGGGGGTAGACCACTCCGGATCTCCTCGTCCCATCCAGGAGCCAGACATGGAGGTTCCAGAGATCTGGTCTCCGGTGCCGCAACATGCCCTTCCCCTGCGAGAGAAGGTCCTTCGTCAGGGGAATTTGCCAGGGGGGAGTTGTCGTCAGAAGCATTAGCGCCGAGAACCAAGTCCGGTTGGGCCAGTACGGCGCAACTAGTACCACTTGATGCTCCTCTTCCCTGACCTTGCACAGGACCTCGCTAGGGCATCCGTGCCGAGGGGGCCCTCGGTCAGGGAGTACCAAAGCGAACTGCACCCTAATAACCTGGACTGCATGGGGGTGGAGTCGCCACTCTCCACGGGGCATGCAGAGACTTCGTCACCTGCTGACTCCACAGGAGGAGGCGTCGGGCAAGTTGCGTTAACTGCCGAAAGCGGATAGCACCCTGGTGGTTGATATACGCCACAGCAGTCGTGCTGTCTTATCGGACCAGTACGTGCTGGCCCTGCACGAGGGACCGTAGTCCTCTCAGTGCCAAAAGAACAGCTAACAACTCTAGGCAGTTTATATGCCAACACAGGGCTCTTTTCTCGGTTGACCTGTAACCCCAAACGGTCTAGGTGCCGGAGCACCATATCCCTGTGTATACACAACAGATCTCGCGAGTGTGCCAAGATAAGCCAGTCGTCGAGATAGTTGAGTACCCACACACCTCTCTCCCTGAGGGGAGTGAGGGCGGCTTCCACGACCCTCGTAAAGGCCCGTGGGGACAGGGACAGACCGAATGGGAGGACCCTGTACTGATATGCCCGCCCCTCGAAAGCGAACCGTAGGTACGGCCGGTGACGAGGGAGAATCGAGACATGAAAGTACGCGTCCTTTAGGTCGATAGCCACGAACCAATCCTGACGCCTGACGGACGTCAAGATGCACCTCTGCGTGAGCATTTGAAGGTGCTTGTTCAGGGTACGCAGATCTAGAATGGGGCATAAACCCTCCACCCTTCTTGGGGACGATGAAGTACGGGCTGTAGAACCCGCTGGACATCTCGGCCGAGGGGACGGGCTCGATTGCTCCCTTCGCCAGAAGGGTTGCCACCTCCTCCCGCAGCACGGTAGCATCCTTGCCTCTGGCCGAGGTAAAAAGGATGCCCCGAAACTTTGGCGGAGGTCTGGCAAACTGGATCGAGTAGCCGAGACGGATCTTGTTCTACAGCCACCTTGACGGTCTGGTGAGTGCTAACCAGGCACTCAAAGACTGCGACAGGGGCACTAGAGGTACGATCTGCTTCCGGGGGCGGAGCCCGGCATGCAAATTTAAATCGCCAATTTCATTGGCCTTTTCAAAACAGTCAGAGATGATTGGTTCTCAAGGGCGAACCCCATCTGTCGGCTTCGACACAATGTCGAGAGACCGACAGAAAGGGAACATCACTTTTCTCACAAGTTAGTTAAGGTGCACTTAACTTCCCTCTTTGGTGACAGCATAGATCTTAAGCACTATCCTTAATCACTCTGTTTTCTCGGTCCCATTTGCCAGTCACTCACCCATCTTCAGTGTTTAAACACCCTCGCACTTGCAGCTGTTGCCCACTGTCCACTGTCCACTGGTAGAAAACACTAAAGGGAATCCGAAATCAAACACAAGCACACAAAAAAAACCCACCCCAATGGCTTCCAGCTTCTCCTTTTATCCATCTCCCCACATGTGCTCGCCAATAACGGCCTGATTAGTGGTCACAGCTGGCCTCGTCAATGTCATTGGCCATGATATATCGTCTCCCCCTGAGCAACAAATTCCGGTTTTAAGGTTCCTATTCATTTCACCCGGTGACACCATGCCTTATATTGCCTTGCTACTCTGTGCAAAGTCAACAAGATTTAAACAGAACAGATTAGTGCAATACTTACGCTTTGGAAAACCGGTCCACTACCGTGAGGACTACCGTATTCCTGCCGGAAATGGGGAGACCAAGCACAAAATCCAGGGCAATATGGGACCAAGGGCGGGAAGGGATAGGAAGGGGTTGGAGCAGCCCGGATGACTGTTGGAGACTTGCTTTGGGCACAGACCGAGCAAGCACTCACACACCGATGGATGTTCTCTGCCATGCTCTGCCACCGGAATCGCTTGCGGACTTCTGAAGGTGTGCATTGTTGTGGAAAATTGATCTTGTAGTTTCAAAAAATTGCTCAAACAAAGAAGGTCCAGGTGTCAAAAAGTAAACTTTATTTGCGCATGCCAAACAAAGTGAGATCTTCCCAAAGCATCTGAAAATACAGTGTTTTCAAGCCCATATTTATAGTGAAAACTAGTGCAGGGGGTTCGTCTGTTACACCAATCAGGCAAATTCCCGTTATCTCTTATTTTTAATGACCAATAACCCTATCTCTGCTACCAATAGATCCCAGGCAACAGGATACGTTTTTAATCGTGGAATCTTGGTTGGTGCATAAACAAATAATTAATGTGCCCATATTTGAACACTTTTCCGGTTAAACTGGTATAATGATTGTAACATTTAGTCATTAAAACATCTTAGTCATTTGCTCACAATCATCTTGAATTAAATGTGGTTAAATATGGTTTCTGATTATATCACTAATAACTAATATTCTATTCTATTATTCATATGAATACTTCTTAATGCTTCATGACTGATAAAAAGTGTGATAGATTAATATTCAAATGAAATGCATGCATAAATGAAGATATATCATTGTGGTTAAATATATGTTAGAGATACGTTAAAGAAAATACTCAATAGCACCAACGGAGAACAGCAGTGCGGACCATTTCATGAACAAATATGAGATTCACTGGACACTCTCGGGGCACCTCGATTTCGTTCATTACTTGCCTGACGTGGTGTTCCATTACCCACGCGACCCCTCCCAGCACGGCCCCCGAGGGCAGGATGGTGTCGGGCGGGAGCGAATCACACAAGGAATTAAAGCACCGCAACAGGTATTAGGCTTTGCATTCTTTGAGCCAAGTCAATAGGACAGCATGAAATCTAAGTGACTGAAGAGTGCCCAGTGAGCCTGTCTGGAATTCAGTCGTTAAGCGGACCAAATATATCCCAGATTTTTGTGGTCGGCCCACACCATGAAGGGGATGGTAGTAGCCTCTAACCAATGGCGCCGCTCCTCCAGAGCCAAATGAACAGCCAGCAGCTCTTGATTGCCGACATTGTAGTTTTGTTCTGCAAGACAATCGATGGAAAAAGTAAGTGCAAGGATGCAACTTATTTTCATGAGGAAAAACCTGAGAAAGAGCCGCACCAACCCCCATCTCAGATGCGTCAACCTTCACCTCGAACTGCCGTGCCAGGTCTGTGGTAACAAGGATGGGCAAGAAGACAAACCTGCTCTTAAGTTCCTTGAAAGCTTTGCGGGAGCCAGGGGCCGGCCAGTCGGAGACGGCCCTTACCTTCTCAGGGTCCATGAGGATCCCCTCAGACGAAATGATAAAGTATCCCATGAACGAAAACGACTGGCAGTGGAAATCACACTTTCATGTACAGCGGTCGGTGAAGCACTCGTCTGACGTGCTGAATGTGCACCTGGAGGGAAGAGAAGATAACAATGTCATCCAGATAGACAAATATGAAATTATTGATCATGTCACGCAGCACGTTGTTAACGAGCGCCTGGAAGACGGCCGGGGCATTAGAAAGTCCAAAAGGCATGACTAGATATTCAAAATGTCCCATATGGGTATTAAATGCTGTCTTCCACTCGTTCCCCTTTCTAGCCAGGAAGAAGTCGAGAATCGGAGTTGGGCAGGCGTAGGTAGGTCGGAAATACGGGAAGACAGCGGCGAAGAGCAAACACCAGTACAAAACTGGGGGAAAAGATTAGTGATAAGACAAGAAAATAGTGATAACTGTTTAAGGAAACTTACAAACTGGCAACGGCAAGGAAAGCTGAAGGTGAATATAAGTGAAGGAAGATAATGAGGAAATAAGGAACAGATGCACGAGGGCGAGAGAGCGTGAGTGAAAACAGCTGTGACAAAAAGAGTGTGGAATGTCAAAGCCGAGTCCTGACAGCTGCAGGTTTTTGGATATATAAGCTATTCTTGCCGCTCGTAAAAGATTTGGACATTGACAGGCGCACTTTTATATGTTAACAGCCAGGTTTCCATCACAGATTTACATTTATTCATTTGGCAAAGGGACTTACAAGTAGGAGAGCATATAAACATTTTCTCAACACACTAAACAGTACCGCAAGTTTACAAGGCCATGCTACTAGGATTAAAGCTGGTGTAAGCAAAGGAGAAAATGAAGAACAATTTTTTTCAGACAGACAGACTTTTGAGCTGTTTTTTGAAAGTTGTGAAGGTTGCTGCAGTTCATGTGGAGGCTGGCAGGTCATTCCACCACAGGGGAAGCCAATGAGAAAAGGTTTTTGCAAGCGATTTGGTGCCTCGCTTTGATGGAACAACCATGCTTTGATCATTTTCAGACCGAAGATGACGGGAGGGGATGTAGACCCGGAGCAGTGAATTGAGGTAAAGGGGCGAATTTGCCGTGATCGTTCTGGAGGCCAGTGTCAGTGATTTAAACTTGATGTGGGCAGCTACTAGCAGCCAGTGAAGTGAAACCAGGAAGGGATTTGCACATAAAGTAATTCTGGCCAAGTAATTCTTTAGCTTTTATGGTGAGTTGCAAACTAACTTTAGAAGTGCATAGTGCCACCTACTGTGATAAAAGACTGAAGAGAAATGTCTATATTTCCCTATAAATTTTATATTAACTTATGTTCCAAATAAATCTCCATACTGCGCTCACTCGTTTTCCTGCATTTGGGCCATCATATAAGATATTACTTTATGTGAATTCCTCACATCCTATCTTTCCAAATGTTCCCCCCAAACAAACTGCCAATGCTTCAGTGTGACGTTGAAACGTGCTTCACCTCTCCCCTCTAATACAACACGGAATGAGGTTGTTGTATCACTTAACTTGCACTTCTTTCATATTAGTGTATTTTATTCATAGCATACATTGTTAATTATCACTGTCGTTGCTAACTTATCCTGATATCTCAATAACCTCTCCTGGTTATTTACTTGAAAATCTTAAACCAAAACACTCAGCGCCGTTAGCATAGCACAAGCGTGCTAGCGGGCTTTCTGTTTACACTGCTAAATATCATCTCGCCTTCTAGCTGTCTTGTGTGCTAACGGTTTCTCTCTAAAGCGTATATACCAGTGGTGTGCGGTGGACTTAAAAAATGAGGAGGCAGATTTCTATCCATGTCATTTTTGTTAATCTCTGCACTATTAACAAGTGCGTTTGTCAGTCATTTCAGTGTTTATGTATGAAAAATTCCTTTTAATTACTACAAGTTCATTACAGTATGTACTTCTGATTTTTTTAGTTTTTTATTTTCCCTGCTTTGGGAAAAGGTACATCAACACCACCTTCATCTTCTTCTGGAACATTTGGGATTTCCTATATAAGAATAACATCATTACCAATACCATCAATTTAATTATTAGCAGTCCCAGAAATACTCAAAGCATTTAAGAGATCAAATCAAATAGAAATGACCAGGGCCGCTGCTAGCCATTTTGGTGCCCTAAGCATAATTCCATTATGATGCCCCCCCCCATTAAAGGTGCAAACTTTTCTTCAGTAAACAGAATAGCAAAACAAAAAACTATCAATGTTTAACAGTAAAATCTCAATTCAGATCGCAAGCTGCACCGAAATTAAAATTGCTCGCCCCGTTCTGCACGGGCTTCGAACCTACGTCGATCCGAATAGGAGACAAGCGCTCTAACGATGAGGCTAAAGTGTCTCGCGTGGTAGGAGCGGCGGCGCTGGATGTCACTTACTTTAGCCTTGCTGCTATCCTGAGCAAGCCTGATCACAAGCAAAAGTTTTAAAACAATTTAATTAACGTTCAATCTAATTTAGCGCCCGCAGTTTAAAATGAATGACGAAGACGAGCAGGAAGGCGGGATCTCGCTGATGAGTTAATCCAATCATAGCCCGTTGGAGGCATTGCCTCCTCTCACGTGACTTTTCTCCATTCTTTTCAATTACCCCCACTCAAACTCACGGCACGCTTTAGGGGGTATATGTAAAGTCAATGAGCTTAGAGGAGGCAAGAGAAACGCTGTCTCCCTTTGGAATTCTTTCGAGCGGGGGCACTGTTTCACACTGTTCTACACGCTGATTTATCTCATATTTAGCTCAATACGTTATATCCGCTGTCCTATTCTATTTCTGAACTGTTAGTAATATTCTCATTCGATTATTTTCGTGGGGGAGGGGAGACACTGCCTCCCTTGACTCCTCGGAGGAAACGCCCCTGGTATATACTAAGATTCATCGAGCAACCTTGGTAAGTTGGAATTACTCTTCAAACCCGGTGAGTTATGGCTTCTTCTCTTGTTGTTGTCACTTGCACCTCATGTCAAATGTTTAGCTTAGCCTTCTCTGTCAGCGGCGAGGGCTTTACATGCGATAAATGCAGGGAAATAGCTAGGCTGACAGAGAAGATCTCAGAATTAGAGTCTCGCATCCAATCTTTATCTGAGGATAGTAAGAATGTAAGGAGCTTAGAAAACACTTTGGATGTGAGCAATATTAGCGCGCACAGTTCGGTTCCGGTTGAACAACCCCCGCAGCTGGGAAACTTTGTGACTGTGAGACGGTGTAGTCGCAGGTCAAAACATCACTCAAACGTTCCGACTACAGTCTCGAACAGGTTTGCCCCGCTCAGCGACGCACTGACTGAGAAACCTGCTGAAAGTGCCCTAGTTATCGGTGATTCTATTGTTCGGAACGTTAATATAGAGGCACCAGCCACCATAGTCAAATGTTTACCGGGAGCCAGAGCGCCTGACATCAAGTCAAATTTAAATGTGCTGGCTAAGGCTAATCGTAAATTTAGTAAGATTGTTATTCACGTCGGCACAAATGATGTTCGACTCCGTCAATCGGAGATCACTAGAGATAATATTAAAGAGGTGTGTGAGCTCGCAAGCACGATGTCAGAAACTGTAATATTCTCTGGCCCCCTCCCTACTTATCGTGGTGATGAGATACATAGCAGAGTATCATCGCTAAATGGCTGGTTGTCTGAGTGGTGCCTGCAGAATGATATTGTTTTTATAAATAACTGGAAGAGTTTTGAGGGCAGACCTGACCTGTTGAAAAGAGATGGTCTCCACCCCTCCTGGGCTGGAGCTTTTCTACTGTCTAGAAATATGGCACATAGTCTTAATGCTAAAACTTGACTCACAGGGGCCCAGGTCAGGGAGCAGACAGAATGGCTTAACCAACGGTCTGCTTGCCGTCTCACGTTGCAGAACACACATAATACACAACATGCGATAATACTTTCTCCCAAACATCATAAAATAGAGACTGTGTCTGTCCCCCGGATAAGTAAACATAAAATAAAGCGTAAACCTCTCAAAGGTAATTTAGTTAACGTTAAACTAACTAAACATGAACATAATACAGATAATCAACTGTTACGACTCGGATTGCTAAATATTAGATCTCTCTCTAATAAAGCACTTTTTGTTAATGATATGATAACAGATCATAAAATAGACATGCTCTGTCTGACAGAAACATGGCTAAAGCCAGATGATTATATTGCTTTAAATGAGTCTGTCCCCCAAGATTATTATTATACACACGAGCCTCGCCTAAAAGGCAGAGGGGGAGGTGTTGCTGCACTTTACCGTAACTCTTTTAGCATTTCTCAGAAGTCTAATCCTAAATACAATTCTTTTGAAGTCATGGTACTTGAGGCATCAATACCTAATACTAAGGACAAAACATCTTTAAAATTTACTCTGGCTATTGTATATAGGCCTCCAGGGCACCACACAGATTTTATTAAAGAATTTGGTGGGTTCTTATCAACAAAAGAGTCCTTGTTGCTGGGGACTTTAACATTCATGTAGATAATGATACAGATGCTTTAGGAATGGCTTTTAAAGACACTCTTAACTCCATGGGCGTTAGTCAACATGTGTCAGGACCTACTCACCTTCGTAATCATACTTTAGATTTAATTTTGTCTTACGGTATAAACGTGGTCGATGTTAAAATCCTTCAGCAGAGCGAAGACATCTCAGATCATTATCTGGTATCATGCTTGCTTCAATACCCAATGGTGGCAAATCAAACTCCAAGTTACAAATATTGTAGAACAATAACTTCGACTACAAAAGGTGCGTTTCTTGATAATTTGCCTGAATTGTCTCAAATCTCTAGCATGAGTAATAACGTTGAAGATCTTGACTTTACCATTGAAAATATTAATGCCACCTTCTCGGAAACGCTAGACATAGTTGCTCCTCTGTGCTTAAAGAAGATTAAAAATGACAGACCGACACCGTGGAATAATGAACTCACTCAGGCTCTAAAGAAAGCGGCACGAAAAATGGAGCGCAACTTTAAGAAAACTAAATTAGAGGTATTCCGTACTGCCTGGAAGGATAGTACAAAAAAATACAGGAAAGCCCTAAAAACGTCTCGATCCGCCTACATTTCATCATTAATAGAAGAAAACCAAAATAACCCTAGGTGTCTGATTTGATACAGTGTCTAAATTAACCAAAAATAAATCGTCAGCGACTTCTGATGCTGTATACCAGCATAGCAGTGATTATTTTATGAACTATTTCACAAATAAAATCCAAGATATTCGAGAGAAAATTATAACTATGCAACCAGATGCGAAACCCGCTGAACATATGACTAACTACAGCACCCCTAAGGAGAAATTATGTTTATTTTCTACTATAGATCACGATGAACTATCGAAAATCATTAGATCATCTAAATCGACTACATGCATGCTAGACCCTATACCTACAAATCTTCTGAAAGAGATGCTCCCAGAAATTATAGATCCTCTACTTAGCATTATTAACTCATCTCTGACATTAGGACATGTGCCTAAAGCATATAAGGTGGCTGTTATAAGGCCCCTTGTCAAAAAACCCCATCTGGACCCTGGAGAACTAGTTAACTATAGACCTATTTCCAATCTACCTTTCTTATCTAAAGTTCTGGAAAAAGTAGTCTCAACTCAAATATGTTCCTTCCTCCAAAGGAATGAGATTAATGAAGATTTCCAGTCTGGATTTAGAGCACATCACAGTACAGAAACTGCTCTGATTAGAGTTACAAATGATCTGCTTATGGCGTCTGACCGAGGTTGTATCTCCTGTAATGGAAATTTTCTAGTCTAGCTTCTTGATGTGTCTGTCTATATGTTTACGAAGTGTTTATCTATGTTTTCTTTTCGTTGTTATCATGTTTTTCCCTATACACGTCATACCACTCTGCCTTTGCCCTCGAGCAGAGGCCAAGATGTTCTGTTTGGAATAATGGGCATCACTTCTCGTAAACCAGCTCGGGATTCTGGCTAAGGGGCAAAGGGAGGGCGTGTCACGTTTTTAATCATATATATACTCTGGGTGCAGGAGGAAAGAGCGCCTTTGCTCTGCACCATGCTCATTGCTTATGATGCAGATTAAACGACAATAAAATACTTTGCAAAGTACCTGATGTCTCTGTATATTGCGTTGGTCAAAATTGACTCACCTTGATTAAGGAATAAGAAAATTCCACAACAATTTGGCGACGAGGTATGGGATCACAAGGCTGACGGAGAACGGACTAGAGTTGACTGATCATCCTGGACATAGCAAATCCAGCTCTAACCCCATACAGGGATGAGAGAACTTTACTCCGGACTCCAAGCTGACGTGATCCCAAAAGAACTCAGTGCAAGGCACAAAAAGGAAAAGTGGTGAGTCAGGTAGATTTCTGAACAGTCTGGAACGAAAGGGGAGACTACTTAGCGCTAAACAGTCTGGGGGACTGCTTAAAACAGTCTGGTTAAAGAGGGGAGACTACTCAGAATCGAGAGAGATTCTAAACAGTCTGGGGGACTGCTAAGAAATGATATGGATAAACCAACATACAGAGAAATGAGGAAAAGGTGGGGAACGGGAAGTTTACAAGGTGTACCCTATTTAAAAGAAAAAGCTAACTTTCCAGAAAACGGTACATTTAGTACCACAAAATTAGAGAAAATAAGAGAACACATGGGGAAAAAAGACATATTTAAAATGTCCAAAAAAGAAAGGGAAAAATATGATGAAGCGTGTAAATGTTTAGAGTTATGGGAGAGGGAAGCTAATAGACGTGACTATGTTTTTAAAGAAATGGCATTGGAAAAACTGCCACCACCGAAAACTCCATTGTACCCTGTTTTGCCTGAATATAATGATATAACCCCTCTGTCTTCTTTACCCCCATCTATGACTTGTACAAACACCAACCGGAGGATGATTGTGTCCCTCCTCACCGACATCTGAACCCGATCGAGGCAGCTCCAGTGCCCCCACCAGTGTCTCCACCAGCACCAGTGCCACACATGCCACAGCCCGTGGTGCGTCAAAAGCAAGAAAGAGCGCAACCAGCACCGACAGACAAAGAACTTTTGACATTTTGCAAAGAATTCTCACCCTCAACGAAAGAATTAGAGAGACTGTTGAAAGTAAAACTGAAACCATCTGACCTAAGAAAGCTACAGGGTAAATGGCCTGTGGAGGACTATAGAAGGGAACATGTCAACTGGTCGCATGCAGACAATGCAGAGTACAGGAGAATTCTGGAAGAATTCTTAGAAGGACTAATAACTACGTTTCACAAATCTCTGAACCTGGACAAGATCGCTGCTTGTGTGCAGAAAACTGATGAAAGAGTGGAGGATTTCTTGGCCAGACTGGAGGAAGTATTTAAAGAACATTCTGGACTTCAACCTGATTCAGACGGACCGGACATTGGTCCGTTCGAAGGACATCTCAGGTCCGCTTTTCTGCGGAACCTCAGAGAAGAGCTGAGACGAGAAGTGGAAAAATCGTGCATCGAGCCAGATCGCGCGAGAGTGAGTGAGATTGTCCGTCATGCTGTACACGGCGAAAGACAAACAGGCAAGAAAGAGCTTCAGAAGAAAAACAAGATAAAGAACTCCACATGGCTCTAATGAATATCGGAGGAGAACACGGAAGAATAGGAAGATGGCGAGGGAGAGGAGGTTTTAAACCCTCTAGTAATTATGATCCAGAGAAGTGTTTCAATTGCGGAAAGACGGGGCACTGGCGGAACGAATGTCCGGAGCCTCGGAGATCGCGGAGGTCAAGAGAAAAGGGAGATTGAAGTGAGGAGGTGAGGCATCATTCCGAGCGTGGTGAGTATGATTTCCCT